>NW_015220739.1:0-1082 GCF_001447785.1 Gekko japonicus | reverse complement strand
GTGAAAGTGAGGGAAAACATCCATGCATAGTAGGCCAGAGTCTCAGATATAGGCAGGCTGTAAAGTGTGACTTGCTGCAGTAGGCTGGAAAACTGCTGCGCCATACACCTCTGAGTCAAGGAGGAAGAGTCACGACACAGAAATAATGGCACAAACATTCTCTCACTCCCACTTCTGATGTGTGCTGGTTGGCTCTGAGATGTAGTTCTTACATTATGCCAGTGGTGTGGGAGCCACTGCAGCACTGCTACTTTCTGTGCCACTAAGGACATGAGAACTGCCCCTCCATGAGAGGACCACGCAGAGGCTCCTAATCATACTACCACTCCTCTTTCTGAAAATTGAAGCAACACCAGCATGGATAGTACTCAGAGAAGACACTTCCCAACAGTGGCCAGAATTTTCTTATGGCCTGTGGGACTTGATGTTTTGCAGGCCTGTGATTCATGAATGAAAGGCTGGTTGTCTTCCATCACCTGTTCCTTCCTCTTAGGGATCCAAGATTGAATAACAAATACCTGCTTACATTGGGAAATTGCCAGGTCAGATAGACAGCTCTTAAAATATATACATATACAGCATGTTCTTTTCAAATCCTCAGGAGAGCAAAGGACCAAAAAGTGTGTGTAGAACGGTACACACTAAGACAACAAAAACTTGGTGCTCGGTTAATCAGCCACCATGAACTGCAAATACTGAACTTTGTAGCTAGCAGTTAAAATGTAGAATACTTATGCTGTCATATACATAAGAAAAACATCTTACTTGCCAAGGTCAGAATTTGCCATACAGTTCCCCAAGTTCAAAAGTAGAGGCTGCTTCCCCTGATGCACTTGGGGTTGGGGGAGGAGCACCAGGCTATGCAGGGACTGAAGATACCTTCTACCAGAGTAGGGCAGAGTGGGGTTATGCCACACTGCTGCACCTGTACAGTGGCCTCCATACATCCATAGTAAAATAATTGGCTTGTGCCCCAGTGGTGACTCTATACTGATACAATGGCACCACATTATCTTCTTCCAAGTTGTTTTTTATCAGTATATGGAAGAAGCCTCCTATGACACCAGAGGCATCAAGACTGT
>NW_015220738.1:0-1082 GCF_001447785.1 Gekko japonicus | reverse complement strand
TCCAATCTCCTCCTCTTCTTCTTCTCTATTGCCTGGAGATCAATTGCCATAGCGGGGTATCTCCAGGCCCCACCTGGAGGTTGGACACCCAGCTTTTAGACATACACAAAAGGCTGTGATAAGAGCTGGTAAGGTTGTGCATTGAGACGTGGCATTGCAGCAGTGTCCAAGAAGGGCTTTCTTATTTCTTGGCTTATGGAACACATCTCTGAGTTTGAAACCGTTATGGGAAAATCTTCTCCGGCTTATCGTCAATTAGGCCTCACGCGAGATAACCGGCCTCCTGTGTTGTTACGATGGTGAGGAATGACCTGAAATAGTTGGACCGTACCGTCGCTGCTTTTAGTTAATGTTATCTGTCATTTTAAGAGCTCGGATGAGCTCACGGACGTCTCCAGCACCTTCTAGAGAAATCTATAAAGTTCTCGGGGGCCCACTCAAACACACGCAGTCCAGACAGCGTGAATAGCAAGAAGGACGGCTTGCAGTGGAGTCATGGGAGAGTGCAAAAGAAACCCCTACGTCTCCAAAAATGGGCCGTTCACAAGCCAAATGGGAAGGTTGGTTCTTGGACTCTTCTCCGGACAGAAGAGCACATTTCTCCGCAATTCGTCCAAGGGTTTACAGCATTTGTTCCCCTGAGACGAGATTGTCTTTGGAACAAGGGAGTCTGAATCTAATCCAAGAGTAATGTTATCAATATGGTGAATGTCGATATGGAAGCCATCCTTGACGACATTCAAATCCATCTCAACAACAGGTCTTCCTTCACTTTAAGGATATGGGGGGAGAAAGAAGTGTTTTCCAAACCAACGTCATCCAGGGCCTTACTTATGTTCTCAAAAGATTCCCATTACACATTCTCTCACTCTCTTTGACAGAGTTGTGGTTGTGCCTGTAGTATTCGGGATTTGAATAGGGAGGCAGCATTGCTTTAAACAGGAGCACAGTTTAATATCTTGTGCTTTGCCCCGGCAGAGGGGGTTTGCCGTTGCCTGCCTCTGTGTCACAACACTGACATTCTTTGGCTGTCTCCCACCCAAGTATTAGCTTGCTTAGAGAAGAAGAGAAGAGATTGGATT
>NW_015220737.1:0-1082 GCF_001447785.1 Gekko japonicus | reverse complement strand
ACCTTCTCTATCCCATGCATAAATTTTGTTGAGCCTCTATCATGTCACCCATCAGTCCTTGTTTCTGCAAGCGACAGAGCCCTAACCTCTTTAACTTTTCTTCATAGGGAAAGTGTCCCATCCCCTTTATTGTTTTAGTTGCCCTTTCTACACCTTTTTTCCATCTAAACTCTCATATGAGGTCAATCTTGGGTGTGCTGGTGGGGATGCCTCTGCAAAAAGACGGGCACATGAGCAACCAGGGCTCCTTCTCCATGTCTCTGCTTGCCAAAAGGCAACATGGCTGCAAAAGGGGAATCAAACCGGCATCTACAAAGCACCCTTGAGCGTGCATGCTCGGTCCAAGACTGTAAAAGAAGAACAGATTAAACTGAGTTCCTGCCGGATACAAAAGAGTGCTTCTTGATCAAACAATGTGAAACAAAGGAAAGGACTTCAAACAAGAAATAGGGACTGGTGTTATAGAATATGAGGGAACACTTATCATTGGGGGGGGAACTTGTTGATAATCGTAAACAAAAAAAAATGCACCCTGCAAGTCTTTTTTATACAGTTTAGCACCTGTTTCTAGGATACGAATAAATAACCCTTCCAAATCCTCTGCTGAAAACATTTCAATGCACCTTCTGTTTGTTTCGCAGGCTCTCTGCCCTTACACCTGCTTGCTAGAGACACCCGTAAGCTAGCAATATTTCCCCATTTATACCGTGGCGCCTCTCTCCCATTGATTGCATGTTTTATTTCTGTCATTCCTGGAGAGAAAAGAAATAATGAAAAGACTACACAAATGCTGAATAGCATGTCATCAAATAGCAGTGGGAAAGGTTGTTTTTTAAAAAAGGTTTAAAAATAAGTCCTCGACAAAGAACAAACACACTAACTGCACAGATTCCAAAACAATTGTGCATTCGAAACAGAACCGGGGCTAGGTTTTCAAAAGAATCCTGATTCCAATGATCTAAGTAGATTGCTATATCGTTTATGAAGTTACCATATTGTACAGCGTTCTGCATTTCTACTGGATTTTCCTCGCTACTCGTCCAAATTCATGTACATTTCCTACACCTGTCACAGAGCCCCAA
>NW_015220736.1:0-1082 GCF_001447785.1 Gekko japonicus | reverse complement strand
TTATAAAACCTGAAAAGATTTATTGTGTGGGGTTTTAAGTCAAAGAGCCAATTTCCATGATAGCAGCTTCACATAATAATCAGATGCAGAACTATATCACTTCAGATGGAAAGAAGTAACTACAACATTCTGAATAATTTTCAACTAGGTTATATGATCAGACTAGCATATACGTGTGTAACAGCATGAATATTTAGCTCCTTATATTTGAAGAGTGCCTTACTGCAATAGATGTCAAAAGTTTGTTTTGGCACAGAGCTGCAGCGTTCTTCATTTTCCTCTACTGACCCTGAGGGAATAGGTCCTCTTCACCACTGGTGGGCCGGAAATCATTGAGGGTTTAGACGGCTTCTCCTTTTGTGATTAAACCAAATTACCTCAAGGCTGATAGGATGAGCCGAGCCGTGTTCTTGTTTCCAATTTGACTTTTACAGCCCCACTGAGACCATCTCTAATATAGGTGATTACTCCTTTCAACTTTGTGGAAACCACTCAAGAGATAAGTAGACCAAAGATTAGGATAATATCACCCAAGATAATGTATATTTGACTACTATACATTTCAGGGAGGGTAAAGAACTTTGTAGAAAAAGAAATATTATTTTGATGCAGATTTTGTCATTTAGAGGGAGTTTTATGTTGTGTTACAATTTATCGTTATTTGTACACCTGGAACTTTCAAGAAATAGTTTAAAAAAATCAAACTGGACAAACAGGAAAAAATAGCTCAGGGAAAAGTCCAGGAACTGGACTTAGAACAGTCCCAACAGGACCCTTAGAACAGTCCCAACAAGATTCTTAATAGGTGAATCCCATGGAGGATTCTGCAGATGGAAAGAACCCATTACCCTGGCACATCTCTGACTCCCCCACTCATGTTATTCCTGGGGTGTTCCAACTTCTAGAAACAGCATTGGGGGCATCCTGGGATGGAATCCTGAGCAGGTCCTCACTGGCAGATCTTTGTGAGTGGAAAACCTTGTACCCATTGAGTTTTTAGGGGAGACCGTTTAAGCTATTACATTTACGTAGGCTTGGATCCTGCCACAAATTACTGCTGACAAAAAGATTTCCCATCAGTG
>NW_015220735.1:0-1082 GCF_001447785.1 Gekko japonicus | reverse complement strand
TTTTCTACTAAATGACCCCTGAAAAGAACAGAGAGCAAGTTCCCATGTAATTCACAACAGGATTAGCAAATCTGAATACAGAGAGTTGGTCAGCAGTGATGTGTTGGTTTTAAAAGGGAATTAGACAAATCCAAGAGAAGGGGTTCATGATGGCTGAGTAGAACCTTCATGTTCAGATGCAGTCTACCTCTGAATACCTGTTGCTGAAAGGCTTTGGTTTCTGGGCCCATTTGTAGGCTCTCTAAGAGGCATCTGGGTATATCGGCTGTGGGAAGTAGGATTTCGAAACAGGTGCTGGTGGTTTGATCCAGCTAGGGCTCGGTGCCACATGATCTTATTGTAATACTCACAAATCAGGTCTTCGTATTGTCATTTTCCTCCAGATTCCAGAGTTCTGTTAACTTCACTCATGATATTTTGTTAACTCTTTTGCCAAAAACTGGCACAACCAATATACGGAGGCTTAAATGACATGTGACAACTGAGTGATTCTTTCCCCCAAGAGTTTGTTTGGAGGTTGCTACTGAGTATCTGTATCTTTTTCTTCAAGATTGGGAAAACAGCCTGGGAAGATGATCATTCTGAACTGGCAAATGGCACCAAGAGGAAAGAGTTAAGGAGACTGCCCCCCCCCCAGTGCCTTCTAGCTCTTGATTGCAGCCTCCAATACTCTTATTGCTTAAAGGGCAGGTGGGAGGAAACAGAAACCATCTCAGGAAAATCACTCAACTGCTTGTCAGGTGTAGTTTGAACTTGACTAGCAGGAGGTAAATGTTCTTTACCCAAAGTTATTCTATGTGCATTTCAACCAGTAGCCACTGAGTGGCACAAAAACACTGCAGTAACTTGGAGGCCGTTTCTCAGCCGGTGCAACCAGGATCTCCTTATATTAGAAGCCTTGAATCAGGAGCACTTCTTGAAGCCTGCTCTCACCTTCTGAGAATCTGAGCCCATTCATTTGAAGCCACATCCAGGCATTAATATTCCAACTATCCCTTGACAAAGATTATGGAAACATATGCAACAGCAAGTAAAACACAGAATGCTACATCTGGTGCCAAGAGAGAGTGCATGCTCCATTA
>NW_015220734.1:0-1082 GCF_001447785.1 Gekko japonicus | reverse complement strand
CATAACAAATTAGTTCGACACCCCTGCTCCAACACAAGTACCCACCTGAAACTATAGAAAGATTGCTTGTACTGATTCAGATCTGTGTCTCATCTCCCTCCCTCAGTGGGTTCAAAGAAGCTGTGCTTTGGTTGATCTCAAATTCAGTACAGGTATTATGTGAAGATAGTCATTCACATACTTTGAACTGAGCCTGGAAGCTAATTGGTAGCCACTGGTGTTGATAAAGCATTGGCAAAACATGTTCACACTGACAGCCAGTTTGAGGTAGATGTTTATATTGCATAGTACCTGTAGCTGCCAATAAAAAGTCCTCTTCTCTGCCAGAGGCCCATTTCCTAGGAAGTAATGATTTAACAAAAATATGCAAGTTGTCACTAAAATCCACCTTCCTTTCAGAGAATTGTAATAGATGTAATACCTTTTTTAAAAAAAGGATCCAGAAGAGATCCAGGAACTACAGGCCAGTCAAGCTTAACATCTGTTCTAGAGAAACTGAAGGAAACTGGTATAAAAATAGAGACTTTGTTAAGCACATGGAGGAATGAACACTACTAAGGAAGAATCACATGGCAAGTTCTGGCTTGGAGGAGGTTAACAAGCATATTGAGAAGGATGATCTGATAAACATTATAAACTCAAAATTCCAAGGGTTTCTTCCTTCAGAGGCTAATTAGCTTGTGGAAATCACTGTCACCAGATAGCAGTGATAGCCTTTAAATAGGCGTTAGACAAATTCATGGAGGAGGAGATATCCATAAGTGGCTATTAGCCATGATGATTAAGCAGACCCTCCGTATCCAGAGGCAGGTAGCACTTTGTATACCAATACTGGTAGCCAACAATAAAGGCAGGCTTTGTCCTCTGCGCCTTGCTTGTGGGTCTTCTGGGGGCATCTGGCAGGGCCATCGTGTGAAACAGAATGCTGAACTAAGATGGTCCATTTGTTTGATCCTGCACAGCTGCTCTTACATTCTTAAGTGTCCCTATGGCATACATCAGCCCAACTATTTATTATGTTAGCATGTCAGCAACAGCTGCCTCCAGAGCTATTTTAATTATTTAAGTATTAGTTTTATACT
>NW_015220733.1:0-1082 GCF_001447785.1 Gekko japonicus | reverse complement strand
ATTATCGTTGTAATCCTTCTACCACTCCTGGAAGGTAGGTCAATATAATACTGATATTACAGATTAGAAGGGGATCTTGCGTTGAGAGATACTGGCTTACTTAAGGCCTCCTAGTGAGTTCATAGCTAAGTGGAGGTATGACCCAGAAGTTTTTGCATTATATTTAAGCTATTTTAATACTAAAAAGAGCTCACAAAAGATAAAATAAATACAATAAAAGCATAAAATCAACCATAAAACCTTAAGGGCTGCCAGGCAACAAGAAGTGCTGCTCTAGGCAGATCCCACCCCTGCCCCTTCTGCTGCTCTTACTGAAAAACACTTCCCCACAGCAATAGAAAAGAGCCCAGGGGACTTCAGACAACAATTGCCTAATTCACTTTCTAGATGCCTCAGTTGCCCTGGGTTCCCAACATCTCACTAGATTGGGAGCCAGTCAGCAATTATGATCTGTCTGGGACTAAAATTGGTCGCCAGGCAACCAGTAAGTGCCACTCTGGGCTGATCATCCAGCTCACCAGTTAAATTTACTCTTAAAGCCAGAAATGGTTTAAATGTGAGCTGAAGTGGCTTCATCTGTAAACAATGACACATCTCATTTATATACTATGGTAAAAAGCAGAAGGTAAGATTTCTTCAAGTACCAAAAACTCAACAAAAGGTCCTTCCTTGGTGCAATTGGTTGCTTTACTTTCCCTATTGGTGGACTTGCCTGGTTGAACTAAACCAAGTACGGAGACCTTTATCATGTCCATGTATCATTGTATAGTGCAGTTCCGTAGCAGTACAGCAGTTAATCATAACTGAATCTTCTTGTTTACACAAGAGCCTAGTGCACATGACAGCCTCATATGTTCACTGAGTGCACAGGGAGGAAGAGTGGGGGCAAGTGTGCTGGCCCCACTCCCTGCAATCTCCTAGTTTTCTGCAGGGGTGACCATTGGGAAGAAGTAGCCATGTGAAATATCCCTCCCCTTGATCAGTGACACTGGTTTTGGAATGTTGCTGATCAAAGGGAGGAAATGAGAGTTGGACCCTTTTCAAACTACCTTTGGATTCCATTTTAGTAACTGGTTGCTAAT
>NW_015220732.1:0-1082 GCF_001447785.1 Gekko japonicus | reverse complement strand
ATCTGTAGTAAGCTGTGCATGCATAATAGACCATAGACTGGGCATCTACCAGTAAACATGGGTAGCAAATTATACTCACTATTGGAGTAGTATATTTATTTAGTTTATTTTTATATTTTTTTCTTCTAGGAGAGTTGATATTGTTAAATAGTTTGAGTCTTTTCACTGTAAAATTGAAGATATTTTCAGGAGCATTTTCCTCACGGATCTTCGCTGCTTACGTGTAACTACATCCCAGCATCTGGCTCTTCTACACAGGTTTCTAGGTAAGTGGAAAATGCACTACTTAGAAGTCCTTGTGGCCATACAATAAACCTTTAGTACTGCAGAACTGAGCCACCAAATGAGTTCCTTTGAAAATAAGACACACTCTTTTCTCTCAATAGAGTGTTGTGTGCATATGTTTGTGGCTGTATGAATCACAAAAAATCTACAGGAAGCTCTTCCCTGAACATCTGCAAGATGAGATTCTAAAGGAAGAAAAGAAAAACAGTGAACTGTAGCATCGTGTTGTTCAGCTCTTCTGGAATGCTTTCTGTGTGAAGAACATGACTCATCATGAAGATTCTGAGCTTCTGCTGAGGGAATGAGTTAAATGAACTAAAAGAATCGTGACATGAAGGTTAAGATGTTTTCAACAGCAAATTTCAAACATGTTACAAATTCCATATAAGTAGCAATGCTAGTCTGTTGCAACAAAAGCAAAAAGAAGAATTGCAGCATCTTTAAGACTAAGTGATTTATCATGGCACAGGATTTTGTGGATTAGATCCATGAAGCCCTTTGTCAGGGCATTGGCCCCGGAGAAACAGTATAAATAATGGGTGTCAAATTTAGGAATGTGAATGTAACTATGTAAAATCCAAGCCAAGGACATCCTCTTTGTTAACCATGAGCAACAAGTCCCAGTAATATTTTCCTTGGCTTTCGGATATGAACTGACCAGGACAGTTCTGTCTACTTTTCTGATGGCAATAGGATGCCCACTTTAGGTTTTTCCCCATGCTATAACCACTTCTGTTTCTCCAGTTGGTGACTGAAAGACTGGGAAGAGGCAGCGACGTAAGAGAGGTGACTGAGCA
>NW_015220731.1:0-1082 GCF_001447785.1 Gekko japonicus | reverse complement strand
GAGGATGCTTGTAGATGAAAGGAGAAAAAGGCTCCCAGGATCCCACGCAGTCCCGTCTTTCAGAATTTAGGTGCCCCAGCCCCAGAGATCCCACACTTCCAGTGCCTGGGGTCTCTTGCTTTCTCTCCCCACAATCTGTCCTTCCTTTTGCCAGGCAGACTCCCGGGCACGTGTGGACCCAGGTGCCATGAAGTGGTCTCATTATATATTTAGAGCAGAAGCACTGGAGATGGCATTAGCGACGAGGGCCCTGTCAATATTTTATAGGCCCCAGATTCCCCGGGGCATGTTTACAGGGCAGTAAATAAAAGCACTCAGCCAAGTGACATTTGTGTTCTTGCAAATGCGATTATTATGCATGATTAGCAGCCAAGCGCACTGAAAAATCTACACTAGCAGGCCTCGCCTGCTGATGACAAATGGCCGAGCAGCCCTCGGTGATGTGTGCTTCATAATCAGGCACGCTGGCGATTTCCCAGGCACGCCTCCCTTGGTTTTAGTGGAGTGTGGTCGGAGGAAGGCGCGGCTGACGTGGCTGGACGGCAGCGCTCTCCTCCTCTTCCTCATCCCTCCATCCCGGTGGCTCCACCACAGGCGGCTTCTCCCCTTTCTCCGCGCTTGTTTCCGGGCCGGCTGGCTCTGCCGCTCTGGCAAGGGAAGAGTTAAAAGATTTCCCTTGCAGCGGCTGACCCCGCTTCCCAGTGAAATGCATCCAAACCTACTTTTTAGCTTTAATTATTTATCTGTAACCAATTTGGCAGGGAAACCAATTAAACGAGTGGGTGATTAATGACCTGCTGATTTGCACAGGTACCTAATTTAAATGTCTATATAATATATAAGCACATTTCAGAGATGCTTCGACTGCTTGGCTCTCTCCCGCGGCCCCTGGAGCCAGCCGTGCTTCACAAATGCCTCCTGCTCCCTCTTAGCCGTAGCCCAACCGGCTGCCTGTTGCTGTCTGCGCAAGAGACGGGCTCGCTTGGCTCCGGGAAACTTGGCACGGGAGGCACACGGCTCCGAGGACCCATCCGACAGTCTCTGGGAACTCTTGGCGCAAGATCAGCGCTGAACGTGGGGAG
>NW_015220730.1:0-1082 GCF_001447785.1 Gekko japonicus | reverse complement strand
GTCTGATCCAGCAGAGTTCTTGTGTTCTTCAGAGAGTGGAGATTTAGTCAGTGCAGCGGGGTGATGGGGCACAGGAACACGGCAGCTTCCTATGCTATAGGCTGAGCACTTATACCACTCAGAGGTATGGAAAGTGCACCAGAACAACAAAAAGAGCATATTTTGCAGTGCTTTGCAAAGCTTCAGAAATACTGTGCATTTGCAAGTGGTTTGTGTGCATGGAGATGGGTAGATTAGTGAGACTCGTGTGCAAATGGCTTTCGACTTGCTCCTGAGCAGTGTGTGAATTGATTGTATCCTCATTCATTTGGTTTGAAAACTGCAAGATAATCGTTGCCCTGTTCAAAACCAGAAAGCTGAGAAATGTTCAACATATTGAAATGCGACATGGAGAAGTACATGTAGAATGAAATCATCTTTTTTACAGTAGAGTTGGGGGAGGGTAATCTTGCTAAGGCAAAAGTAAGCAAATAAAAGTTATAGACCAATATATACATTTAGGGTGACATAATTCAATTTTGATAGCTAATTATATGCTGCTACTGCAGCATCTGAGATGGTGAAAATGGAGTTCTTAATAAGCACAATGTAGAAACCATATATCTCCAAGCACCCTGCTGCTGTTAAGTTGTTCTGGCAAATAGTTTTTTAAAACAACCTGTTGTAACCTGGCTAGAGACTTAAAAATCTACACATTCGTTCCCCCTTTTGTAATATTTATATTGTGCTTTCAGATAATAATTGTGACTTTTTATTTGCTCTTTTTTATTTTCAGGCTTTTTTGCAAATGTGCAGTCTGCCAGTCCAGGTAGTTTACAGGGCAAACGCTGAGTATATGTCTCCGTCTGGTAAGAACCGTGCTTATTGATGTTGTGTTAAATGCAGCGTTACTGTGCGTGTTAAAAGCAGAACTTTGCCAACTGCGTAGAAGGAGGGAGGAGAGGAAATCTTGATTCTTGGGCAGAAGAAGGGTTTGCTGTTTTTCTGTTTAAAACAGGGCCACATCACACATCAGGGCCACATTACTCTCGCTGAGGGCCAAACTATACAAGACATTCTATAACAAGGCCGGTCTCTGAACC
>NW_015220729.1:0-1082 GCF_001447785.1 Gekko japonicus | reverse complement strand
GACCCTGGGGAGCTCCTGCCAGTCAGAGTTGAAGGTCCAGAGATGGATGGGCCAGTGGCTTGACTCAGTATGGCAGCTTTGTGAGCGTGTGTGTATGTGCACTTGAGTCACTCAGAATGCTGTTGCCGAGCATTGCATTATTCATTTCCGGGCGGTTCTTTCAAGTGGTCAGTGTTTTCAACATCTTCCCAAGCACGGGATCGGTGCCTTTTTCAGATCTTTTCTTCTGTGACGCAGTTTTCAGGCAGACTTCCAGGTGGCCCATGGCTGAGTCCAGAGCTTGGCTGTGGCTGCCTGGTTGCTTGCGTGTAACAGAGCAAACTCCTGTAAACAGAAATAACACTTTTAAATCTATCAAGGGGTCTCTCTCGCTCATGCACACTGGCGGGTATCGGCAAGTTAAGTCAAAATTGCACAGCATTTAAATGACTGTTATTTGGAAATGCCTTATTCATCCCTTCTCTACTAAAATAAAACGTGCTTTAGAGCCTTTGAGACAGTTCTGTTAGTGTGCAGCCTTCATCAGCTTAGGGTGTCTTCCTCCAGCAGGGGAGGCGTGTTCTGCTGGGGAAGGCTGTGCCACTAACAGAATGGATTTGCAGGGTCCAACCCTTTGGTTGAGAAATAAATATTTTTGTTCTCAAAATGCCGTTTGCAGCGCAGATCTCGTTTCTCTCGATGTTCACCGAGCTGTGTAGCCTGCAGATGTACGGAAACGTCTTCCAGCCAACCAGTGCCTCCTGTGCAGTTGTTGCATGTAAAGCACCCTCCACACTGAGCGTTACGGCTTCGCCGGAATGCTGGGGGCGGGGCTGATTGGTGACTCCGCAGTGTGGTTGGTTAGCACAGCTAGGCCAGAGGGGGTGGGGCACTGCCGTGGCTGGGTTGACCACCTCCCAGCTGCAGAGGAGGTCCGTAAAAGACCTTCCTGGCTGACAAATGGGGCCTCAACAGGAGCTGTGAGGCTGACAGAAAAGGTGACTGCAGCTCACCTGAAAGGAAACCTCGATGAGGAAAGGGACCCAGAGAGGCTTCCTGGGACGTTCCAGCACGGAAGCCTGACGGTCAGTCAGTTGGGGGTG
>NW_015220728.1:0-1082 GCF_001447785.1 Gekko japonicus | reverse complement strand
ACCCACCCCACTCCTGGAAAGCTGCCTCCTAATCCCTGCTGGCAGGGTTTATCGACCCATGTGCTTAAGAAGTGCTTCCTATTTACCTTCTAGAGGCAGTCCCTCTTGTCTCATGGAATGTTACTGCAGAAAGTCCTCTGATTTGCAAGATGGTGGCAGTCTGGGGAGTTTAGAGGGCCACTGGGATAGGGGTGCTGGGATGTATGTCTGGAGTACCATACATGCATCTTTGGTCCTTGGCACTTGTTAATTCACAAAGTAAAATCATCTCCCAAATGTGACCTGTGTAGTATAGGCCTATAATTTACTTGAAAAAAAAAATCTATTTATGCAAACATCCATATATTCATTTATGTAAAGGTTTTCTGATACTTTCAACCGTGAGGTTATCATTAATTGTAAGGATAGTATACACTTAATGATCAAAATAATACCTTATCCAGTGAATGGTAGTAGTTCATAGCATTTCCCAGATGTGTCAACCAACAGCGGCAGTTCTGCATTTGGCAGTAATTTTTGGCACCATAAGTGTATGTTAGCAGGAGTTACTTACTGCAGTTATTTAAGTGAACTCTGAGAGAGATCACACTGCTATAGAAAAGGCTTAAGCACTGTAGGAAGCACATAATTCTATCTCTAACATTATTTTCTGGACAATTGTATCTCTAGGAGGCCAATGTGTATGAATCAGTATAATTGTAATAAGAGAGCTTTCTTTCAAAAGCTGCTTTAGCATACATTCTAGGAAGCACACTTGTGTTTCCCGTATTCATTTGATGCATTCAGTGTGTATGCAAGAGGCACACACACTTGCAGAATATATATTTATATTTCTCTTCAGTGAATGACTAATTTGAAATTAGTGATCATTTTGCAAATTGTTAATAAAGACCACTTCTTTGTTCTGTATAGTCATTTAGGATGATATCTGAAACACACTGCATGTTTTAATTGATTACGTCAATTATATGAGGGAAATGTATAATGGGAATTGTCTTTCAAAATAATAAGTTGCAATTTGATATTAACATCCCTCCATTTCAAAATGAGGAGAAAAAAATACTAAGAGTTTACAGTACCAT
>NW_015220727.1:0-1082 GCF_001447785.1 Gekko japonicus | reverse complement strand
TCCTACCCCATCTCCCCAAGTGCACCTGTGTTTCATTCAAGGAGCTCCGGGTAGAGAAGCGGTCCCTTCTAGGGAACTGGTGCCATCTTAGGGGGTTGGGCAACCACACAACCAATGATCAATTGATCTGCATCCTCAAAAGGGAAATTCTTTGACGTTTCTCCCCCCTCCCCCCTGCTCCGGTAGGTTATGAAAAAAGCCAGCTCTGCCCTGCAAAGGAAGCCTCTAGAAGGATCTCACCACATACCTCCACAATAGGGTAATAGCAATAGTTCCAGTACCAAAAATTTTTGGAGAACTTCTCAGTCAGGTGGGACTCTGGCACAAAAGGATGGAAAGTCTCTCTGCCCTCTGTGTCACGGGAGTCCCCAGCCACCACTCCCATCTTCTCCATGCACTGGCCCAAAGCCAGGTCCTCCACCGAAGTGGTGTGGCTGCACACCTTGGAGTCAAAGCCAGCCACAAAGCGCCGCAGGGCCTCTTTGCTGAGGATGTAGCCGGCGCCCCCGCTCATGTAGCCTTGCTTGGCAAAGGGACGGAAGCGCTTGCCAAAATAGATGGGTGTGTCAGGAGTGTAGTTGGAAATCAGCCACCGCAGATTGTCCACCACCACAAAGGTGTCGTCGTCCGCCTTGAGGAACCAGTCTGCCTGCTCAAAATGGTGCTTGTGGACGTACTGGAAAGCGCGGATGGTTTTCCAGTACAGCTGGTCCCGGCCTTCCTTGGTTCCCAGACCTATAGTGGGAAAGTTCTCATCTTGGACTGAGCTCATGAAAAGGACCACATTGCAGTGGCGGGACCAGGTGGCCTTCACATGGCGGGCCTTTGTCTCCAAGTTTTGGGGGCCAGTCATCACCCAGCACAGGATTCGTACTTTATCATACAGATCATCAGACACGCTGCTCTCCTCACCTGAGGAAGAAAAACAATGAGAGTTACGATTTCCCAGCCCAGCCCCTCCAGTCATTTGCCTAATTTAATGGAGGAGGATTTTGAGGAGCATTTGGCCAGGGGTTCTGAGCAGTTCTGAGACAGCATACTGGGCACAGCCGGAAAATGGCTGCCACAGAAGGCAGAGCTAG
>NW_015220726.1:0-1082 GCF_001447785.1 Gekko japonicus | reverse complement strand
TCTGTGTGTCGATCCTGGATGATCCATGATCCTAACATATAAAGATAAAAGAAAAAATGATTTGCTGCGGGTAAAGTTACATCTGTTGAACTGTTGATAGTTAAGGCAGAAGATTCTGGCAAGAGCTAAGAAGCTGAGAAGGTGAAAAACCCTTATGTGAAAAGGTGGAAACTGTTCCCTTGACCAGAGATTAGTCAAAGAGGGTTGGTTTGTAATTTTTTCAAGATTGTCTAACAGTTTAAAATGTGTCAGTGTAAATGAAGTGTTTTGGGCTTTTCTCCCTTGTGACAATAATATTAAACTCCTCTTACTTGGCTATAGACATCTATCCAGAGGGACTATTTGTTTTATGAAAATATGCTTAGCAAAAGGGATGCATTTTCATATGTGGCATACCTGCCTTCCTATTCAACCCCTGTCTCTTCAAATGTTGCCATATCCAGAGCATTTTTCATCTCTAGAATCAGAAGAGTATCCCTACTGAAAGTTACTTCAAATATGTGACCACCTCTAGATCTTCCTCATATTATTTCCTGCAGAGTATGCCATTTTTCTCATTACCCATCCTAAAGCGCCTATGGACCTAGACATCTGAAAGCTGAAGAGTAATTAAAATGAAAACTCTATTACTTTTGGCATAGTTAGTTCTCTTTATGCCGGCAGGAGACATGGCAAATAATCAGCTACTTTGATATTAACAGGGCTGCCAAGATAGTAAAAAGAGAAAAACAACTGTGCTTCAAAGTTATAAGGGCAGTTTGTTATCAAGGTGGGAGTGAAATATTAAGATGAAATGAAATCTCAGAGTCTTTAAAAGTGCCTTTGTTATGTACTGTATGAAAAATGAGGTGTTGTGGAGAAAAGGATGAGGCAATAATGGAAAATGAACAGAATAAAAGGGAAGGAGAGTAAAGCAAAGATTGGTTGCAAAATTATGAGACCCCACCAGGAAGGCTGTGAAACATTAAACAAATCTGTTGTATCTGAATAGAAGTGGTATTCTATATGTTGCTTTAGGAGAGGTGGGGCAGGGAAAGCCTTGAAGACCTTCCTGCATCAGAGAGTCCAATGGATGTGATTCA
>NW_015220725.1:0-1083 GCF_001447785.1 Gekko japonicus | reverse complement strand
CGACACCCCTTTCTCCCCTCCCATCACCTTCTTTAGGAGGTGGTCTACCACAGTCTTTATCATCTTCATCTGCTCTGGTAAGGCTTGCCTTGCAATTTGGTTAGATTATGTAGAGTAATATGTTTATGGTTGTATATACTTCAAAATAATGTTGTCTCCAAAACCTTATTTAAAATGCTGCATTTGGAATGCAATTTGTGTAAGACTGTTCAATTTTTATATTAGAAGAGTTTTTCATCATCTCCGTGTAAAGGATATAAAATCATCCATTACGTTTTGTTTGTTTCCCTTTGTTCTTGATGATCGTGATATTTGATGTTTGTTTGCTGTGATCATGTGTACAGTACTCACAGTTCTTGTGACTGACTTCAAAACCAGATTGTGCATATTCATAATCAACAGTTTAACCACATTCTAAGCTTTCACTCGCTCAGTTCTGAACTTCAGGCTGTGTTTCATAATCATTGAAATATTGTTGCATGTGGCAAACACAGTTGACTCGATAATACTCATCCCATACCACCAATAGAAAATGCAACTGCCTTGGGTGCAAGCATAAGGCAAAGACATAAAAGGGCTGTCTATAGATTTCTTCACTCTTTAACAGTTATAATTACTTTGCTGAAGTCAAATTATTGGGACAAAGAACAAGTTTCTTTTCATAGCCCTTGGGTTGTGTTTACAATGGAATGAGGTTTGTAACAGAGAACTGTGTTTGGTTCCATTTGGTCTTCAATTGTCACTGTTAATTCACTTTGTTTTTATGGACCACCCAGAAGACCTTGTACTGTTATTAAACTCAAAATGTGGTTGCAGCACCATGCTAACCTCTCTGGACTATGAAAAGCCCAGGGCATCTGATGGTTAAATGTCCCTTTAATTTTTCAGTCCTTTTCCCCTCCTTTCAGCTTGAGTAATCATTTTCTGTTTTCAGCGTTAGTGAATCAATTGTGAATTATTAGCTTTTGTTCTTATAAGGCAGGGTTTAAGTACAGCTGGCCAAGGCCACTGTTCTTTTTATGATTGTTGTTTTGTAATGACAGTAGTATAATTATGAACTGTGGGTTTTTTTAAGCGAGCAGG
>NW_015220724.1:0-1083 GCF_001447785.1 Gekko japonicus | reverse complement strand
TAGTTTAGAAAGGAAAGTAGTTTATTTTTTCAGCTGTTTGGGTGGTTATAGTTGAAACTTCAATAACTCCTCCAGCTGTGTACTTCTCTCTTCACATGTAAAGGCCTGGTTTGGGACATGCAGAAGAATGAAGTGTGCAACTCCCACAAGGCAGAATGGCCTGTATCACTTCAAACTACAGGAGGTGAATTCCAGGTGTATCTTCCTTTGCATAAAAAAACTCCACACACAGAAGAAGCTAACAGAGCAGGGGGACATGCCCACCCCTCTCTTTGTTTGCTTTGCTACTTTTATGTTTGTGGGGAGATTTTAACATATAGGAGCATTCCAAAATATTCTCCTCCTGCTGTCAGAAGCAATATCGTTCATTCTATTTCCATTTCCCCTCCTCATTCTCCTGCATGTGTATACCAGGCCTGAGCTTCTAATGTTCCACGATGCTTTTTGTCTGTCTACTGATGAACAGAATTAATCCTGCTCCTGCTGTGCAATAGTTCAGGGATAGGCAGTCCTGTCACAGGTGTCAGCAGTGGCACACTGGAGCCTTTTGCATGGCAGCCAGGACCAGATCTCCAGCCAAGGAACTTTGGAAGCACTGCTGAGGCCAGCAGTATCAGAGGAGGCAAAAGCTGTGGCTTATTCCTCTCATAGCTCCCAGACCAGCACAGCTGCTAGCCGAGTCCAGGCTGAATCCCTGGAATGCTAGAAGCACCGCTGGGGCTGGCTTGTCCGTACATGTCTCCCAGTTTTGCTGGCACACAAACATCTTCATAAATATATGTTGCATATTTTTTGCAACCTATAAAAGGTTACATACCCCTGTACAAGCTATTCATTTCAGTGAGAGAACAACAATGATAGCAAAGCTTAGTAAAATTGGCCAGTTTATGCCATGTCTGTAGAGGAGAGAGCCATTGGAATAGGTCTGCAGTCTTGTTTTGGTTGTTTTCGTGTAGATTTTTTAGCAGCTGCACTTTACCAGAGTTCTGTGGTAAACTTTTCTTGTTATTAAAAGAATATGAGAATGAGAAAGGAGGATGTGGTTAAATCATAGCCTAGAACAGGGCTTTTTTTGTAGAAAAA
>NW_015220723.1:0-1083 GCF_001447785.1 Gekko japonicus | reverse complement strand
TGGGAGCATTTCTTTCTTAGCATTTGTTGCATAATTTTAGTGCTAGCATTTCAGAAATCCCAGGAGAAGCTAATGACAGGAGGAAAAGTCTGCAGATACAGTGATTGAAAAACAACGTGAATAGGATCATGGGGGAGAGGTGCCTACAGAGATGTGCTCCATTATTGCTAACTAAATTAGAGATTGATTGGGGCTATGGAAGGGGAATATTTGGTTAGGTTCAGTGTGGCTGAGGATTGTCAGTCTGTCAAATCTGATTTATTAAGAGAAGGTCATGCATCACTAATTTGATTATTTTTCTCTGGGAGAAATGACAATGAAACCTGACAACAGTGGAACAGTAGACATAATCATCTAGGACTTCAGGAAGCCTCATGATATACAACAACAGATAAAAACAAGATTGCATATTACAAGATGATTGGTGAAATTCTTAACTGGGTAACTGAACTGACATCAGTTGGTGACAGATCAGGGGGAGGAACAGGAGGAAAGCACTGAAAGTAGTCTTGATACTACAATGATTGGTGTAAAATCTTATTTTGTTCACATTTTTCTGTATGTTGTGCAAATGAATTAAGGGGCAAGCTGGCAAGTCATACACAATACATATATCAAGGGTGTGGAACAGAAGACTTCGTTAGGAATGAAAAACTCAAAATACAAATAAACTGGGGCAAAAAAGACAAGTTAGCTTAGAACACATAGATTTTGGCAAATTAAAGCAACAATTCTTTCTTTCTTGTTTTTTTAAAAAGTATATATATATATGTTTTACCTCTTTCTACCAAAGAGTTCCTCCCAATATTTCTGTAAAGTAGGTTAAGCTGAGCAGCAGTGATTGAGCCAACATCACCCAACATGTTTTATGTCAGAGTTCATATCAAAAACCCTATCTCTGCCCTGGCATCCCAGTGACTATACCACAGTAGGAATGAAACCAGCAGGCTTCATCCATATCATATGCCAGAGTAGCTAGTGTCAGGTTGACGTTGTTCACTCAGTTTCATGTCATCCTGGATGTGTGTATTTATATTGATCTGTTTCAGTAAGGTTTATCTACTCGCCGAAGCTTTCGAATCA
>NW_015220722.1:0-1083 GCF_001447785.1 Gekko japonicus | reverse complement strand
TTGTTGGCCTCCTATGCTGCTCACTTCAGGGTGAAGCTGAATTCTGGCTCACTGAGGTGAATAGATGATGAAAATTCGTTTACTTCTTAGTCCAGTCCTTTTGTTCCTAGTGGCTTGTGTGGCTTGGCTGAACTGCTAAAAATAGGAAGTTTATTTGCTGTTAGTCACCTAAGAATGCTTTTTATGTTGCTATGATGAAAAAGCTCCAATCCCCCCCACACACTCTATGAACAGATCATGAAGGGTCCCCCTCCCTTTTTAAATGAGGCTGTATCTTGTTGCTCAGAAGGGAGCTTCTGTTTTTATTTTTCTCTTCTAAACCCGCTTTAATGGACACCCCAACCAATTAGTCCATCAGTCTGAGCTGCCATCCCTGCTGTCTATGTCAATTGAGTACAAAAAGGATGGCAAGACTTTGCTCTAGAAAGCATTCATTTTCAAATTTTATCTGTCAAAGGAAAAATCCACCTGCAAATTGAAGAGATTAGTGACATTTTCTGCACATTTCATCTCTCTCTTTCCCCTGCCCTCCTGCATCCTCATGGTATTGATCTCAGATTACTGTTTAAATTCTTCTTTCGGTCATTACATTTCACTCTCATAAATTCCACCAGCTATTTCAATTTCTTAGCACCATCACTTTCACTCAGTAACCTAAATTATTGTATAGAGAAACTCTGCACTTTTAAATAGATGCCATGCTCTATTCCATAGGCTATTCAAGAAGTCTAGCTATTGTTCCTTTATTATATTAAAATACAAAAGAATCCTCCTCAGGGATCTTTTATCAGAGTCAGTGAATCCTATTCACTGAAGTGTTCAACCCTAAGACTATTATTTAAGGCTTGGCCTAGATTACGTTCTGAATCCTGATATACTACATCCATATTAAGGAAACATTCCTAGAATTGTTCCTTTTTGAAAATCAGTACCATTTTATCCAGTGTGTAAGAGTTCTGCACAAAACTGAGGCTTTGGGGACCAGCAGTAATGGCTTGGCAGGACTCTGAAGGCCCACTACTACAAAAACTGGCCAGCTTTGTGGTAAATTCCAGCCAATTCCTAGAGAGGTGTGATGTCACT
>NW_015220721.1:0-1084 GCF_001447785.1 Gekko japonicus | reverse complement strand
CTCTGGTGGCACAGCCCAGATCATGACTAATGCCATGCCATCCATCACCAATAGCATTTTAGAAATATTTTTTCTTCTACTGACCGCTGGAGTATCCATGGGCAAGTCCTGCTGGCTGTGGGAGATCTCCCACCCCCAGAGGACACATGGCAGCCCTACATGGCCCCCCACAAATACATGATGAGCTGACCACCAACTCCTGACTTTTAAATTCTTTGGCTATCAAATATTCAGACACACCCACTGACATACCAAGGTATGATTCCTACTAATAGGGAGCACAGGACTTTGGAGAAATCCTTATGTTGCAAAGTAAATCATTTTAATCTTCATTTGTGGGAGGGAGTCGGGTTTCTGTAATCTTTCCCAAGTTGCCAAGTGCTAGAAATGTGGCCGCAGTTTATACAATCCTGACTTCGGAGAATGCCAGCAATAAAATCTGCCGTATTTCAGGAGCTCCGCAGATGCTCACAAACTCTTCAGACATGAAACAGGGGTGGGATCTTTTTCCCACCAGTTCATCCAGGGGTTACTTAAAAATTACCTTTTTCTCTTATTAATAGCATCCACCATAAAGTTGTTCTGATCCTTTTATTGTACTTCGCTAATTAAAAATGCTCCACAAGAGCTAGTATTGAGCTAATGAAAGGCCAATAAAACGAATTTGCAAATAGCACAGCTCTGTAATCAATTATCACTTCTCTCTCTTTTTTTTGCAAAGGCGCATTCATCTCAAAGAGTAAGATGGAGTCATCTGGTTATGAGCAAGCTGGATCTCTAAATGTTAATGAGGCCCAGATTTACCACTGCTATGGAAAAAAGGTTTAATGGGGTGCAAATCTAATACATAGCACCAGTCCGGGCAGGGCTATAGACCGAGCGATTTGTTCCTTGAAAGCCAGCATCTGTAACATTTAAAAATCCCTGCGACTTCCCCTAATGACAACTTCTGGAGGATGTTACCAGGAATGTTAACGAGTGTCGCAAATGGAACGTCTCGTGAAGATTTGCTGAAATCCTTAATTCAGTTGTATTCATAACTCTTTGCTGTTTCCTTCCTTAAGCACGGGCCGTTTGGTTTAGC
>NW_015220720.1:0-1084 GCF_001447785.1 Gekko japonicus | reverse complement strand
TTCAAGTCAAGAGACGAACAGCGGTGGTTCGCCATGGCCTGCTGCTGCATCGAAAACGCATACTACCGATCATCTGATGGATTCTTTACTTTAACGATTCCATCCTGCTCCTGCTGGTAATGGGGAGCCGCAGTGAGGTATATGGAGCCCCACAGCCCCGCCCACTCGACAGATGGAGCACTGAGGCTGTCAATCAACAATCTGATCAAGGCCAGACGGTAAACCCACAAGAGAGTCGAAGCCTGCAGAGCAACCTCTGTGCACCGCACCACCGCTGGCTCTAATAAGAAACAGACCGGGGTTAGCTACTGTGGCGGTAAGAGAATAATAAACACTTTCTGGTTAACACTCTGTTGACAGCTGCTGACATCTGGGGAAGCAATTGCCTAGGAGAGCAGATGGCTTCATCCCAAGAAGGGCTTTATTTCCCGGGTAATAGTAAGCGCAGATCTTCCGGCCTGACTGCAGGGAAACAGCGATGGGACTGGCCTGCCAAATATTGCTGTTGCCCAATGAAAGCCCGAACCTTAGAGAGAGACTCAGGGTGGAGTTTATCACGAGAACTGTTACTGTTATTAGTGGCTTGGGTCCAAAGAACTCCTTGTGCGTGCAGAAGGTTCTCTCCGATTCCTTTCCACACCTCCTCGGCTACAACCTCTGGGGCTGCACAGTATGACATTATTGGGGGGCAGAGATCTCAAGGAGTAGCTTTTTTGGTAGACACAAGAACAGCTGCTGGGAAGCCCGGTTGTGTGAACAGAACTCCACTTTGCCATTATTATTAATTACACTGCATGCGGCCATTCCTCCAAGGAGCTTGGAGAAGCATCTGATCCTCATAAAAACTCTCAGCTTGAGAGGCAGGGACACACGAGCCGTGTCACATGAGGTCTGACTAAAAGCTCAGCTTCCCCCCCAGAAAACAACATTATCACAAATCTAGCTTGTCTTTCCTCCAAGTTCCACGGGTGTTCCTGTTCCCCCTCCTGCACTGTGTCTTCACAATGGCTGCAATCACACATACAAAATAATCCACTTTCAATGCACTCCTGAATTGGATTTTGCCAGTTTAAACAGTAAAATC
>NW_015220719.1:0-1084 GCF_001447785.1 Gekko japonicus | reverse complement strand
AGTTATTAGCTATGATAAGTACATGGAGCCTCCACATTCATAGGCAGTTTACCTTGGAATACAAAGTACTGCAGGGCTATTTCGAGGGAGGGCTGTTCCAAAGGTAAATAATTGGGTGAAGGGAATTGAGCAAATCCTGACTATGCTGTGGATTTGGCTTTCCTGCATCCCCAAGCCTAACAATTCAGTTTAGTAGCCTCAAAGGCCTTCTCCTTCAAGACTTTCAGCCTCACTCACCGACTAGGCCCAAACCCACATGGAATGGCCACCACCTGGCATATGCCGGTTAAGAGATGTACTCTTGCTGACTTCCTCCTCCTTAATGTGTTCTTGCTCATGGCTAACTCAATTTGACTGTCATGTTCCGTTCCCTTCCCTTCCAGCCCCGCTAGGCCAAAACGTTTCTTTGCATGCTTAGCATGTGTTCTAACACAATTCCGTCGCCCCGGGGGACCTTTCTACAAAGGAAATTGCTCTCTCAGAGAGCGAGTGGGCCTGGCTCGGACTGTACACGCCGGTGAGCACGTTGCAGAGCTTGCGAACGCAGGTGGTTGTACTCTCGGGAGCACGGCTTCATTCATTCATTCATGACAGCTGAACACTCACTCCTGAGACTTTTTCTGGGAAGCAAACCTCTTGGCTTCCAAATAGGTGGCCAGAGAATACCAGGGTTATTCAGGGGCCTAGTTTTTGCCCCCGGAGTACTAAATCTGTGACTGGGTTCCTCACATGATAGAATGCTTTGCTATACACTCCCCCCCCCTGCATTTTGAAAGCTAGTTATGTCAGGGAGGAGACTAGACCTGGTATCTGGAAATCTAGGTGCACCTTCTTTCACTGCTTATAGAAATCTAGGATGGTCTAGGCTCCTATCTGGGGGGGGGGAGTTGTTTTGTACACTATTACCCCTTTTCCAGATTAAAACAGGAACATACTTATATAACCTGCTTTTTATACCAAGGATTGCTGCCCAAACCCTTACATTGTTGAACATGCCACTGTATTAGCTGTATGTTTCTTTGTTCTGTCATAGCTTGCCTTGAAAAGGTAAGAACAAGTCTGTTAAAGGAGATTTGTTTCATGA
>NW_015220718.1:0-1084 GCF_001447785.1 Gekko japonicus | reverse complement strand
TCTAGACGGAGGGTCAGTGCTGATCAAAGCCATGGAGTTGGGATTAGAGTTGTCACCAAGCTAATATGGGAAATATCCTCCTCAAGCACAACCTCTGAGTAACTGCTAGGGAAGTAAATGAGTTTCAAATAAAGCTAGAGAAATTTTCTGGGGGTTCAGGAGATCCCTTATTTGACTCTGCAAGCACAAGAAAGCCAGAGGCGGTGCACAGGCTTGAGTTCTTTGCTGGAATGTTCTGCACACTCACCACAAGTTCTTTCATGACATCAACTGTGGTATTCTGAATATTCAGGAGCATCTGTGATTCTTTAGCCAGTTGGTCCACCACAGTTCTGTCGCTCTGCAGGGAAGACCAATATCACAGATCAGCTAGAAAGCTAAGGAGGGAATTTGAAAAAAATGGGTCCCACCTTCCCCACTGGTAATCTGTTCTTTTCCCAGTCATACCCGACAAAGAATATGGGCCTCCCTTTCCCTCTGACCCCTCTGTCTACATACCTGAACCTTGCTCAGTCTCTCAAGGTCTAAAGCCAAGCCTTCAATACTGGTCCTCACAACAGGGTTGCGTATCTAGAAAAACGAGCATCATTTTCAAGTGTTCAAACCATTTCACATACATGTCTTTACAACTGTCCCAAAGGATGATCAGTGTTATTATCCCCAGATGCAGAGGCTGAGAATAGCTACTTGTCTAACGCGAAGTAGTGAATTCATGGCTGGGGCACCACTTGTACTGGGTACTTCTTAATCACCTGAAACAATGCTGCAATGCGAGAAACCAGTGCTTGATAACGGGGGTGTTAGTGTGGTTATCTCAATCTCCCTGAGCCGATTCATAATATCTGTTCTGTTGCTATGCTTTGGACTGGGCAAAATGGACATACATTATGGAAGTCATATGCTCGAACAAGATGGCAGTGATGTAGGTTATTTACATGGCTAGTTATCTACATGGCTTACTATGAAACTTTCCATGCAAAATTACTTCTCTTTTTACAAAGGAAAAATAACTCCAGGTTCCTAAGGGTCCATTTTTTCCTGGAGGGGAGAGGCAACCCGTTCAGGACCAGAGAGGCACTGGCTG
>NW_015220717.1:0-1084 GCF_001447785.1 Gekko japonicus | reverse complement strand
GAGTTGAATCAATCCTCGGGTGGCACAGGCTGAGGTGGCTGAAAACTGGTAAGCGGTAAGTGGTAGCTGCTGCCTGGCTAGTGAGTGTCATAAAGGCATAAAATATTCATGTGAACTGACAATTTGAGACAGCTGCTTATGATGAGGAAAGAAAAGGAAGCTGGTGTTCTCACCCAGCCTGTCTGAATGCAGCACTGGAAGTCCTTAAGTGGCGGGGAGATGGGATGAACGGAAGAATCAGGTTCCCAGTAGGCTTCAGTCTGGGCTTCCAATGCTTTCTTTTAAAGAAGTTAACTTTTCCTCCAAGAGGGCTGGACTTCCCTCCAAATCTCTAAGCCCCACAAGAACTGATTGGTAGTTCTCAACAGGAATTGGCACCATTCTTTGGCTTACTCCATCTCCTGCCAGTAGCTGCTGAGGAAAGCACATCTAGAGAGAGAAAATGGATAGGGCTGGAGCTCTTTTCTCCCCCTCAGTGTCACAGCAAAGTTCATCTGCCAAGAGATTTTCTTTGTATTCCAAAGAGAATATCATTAATCTCTGCAGTCAGAGGAAATTAGCCTCCTTCTGTGCCAAGGCTCTGCTTGTCATGTGCAGCAGGCTCCTCTTCCACAATGATCTATAAACACCTCAGAAATGAGTATCAAAAGGTCCAAGGCCTACCAGATATAAATTGCTTCCACAGCTACAAGCATATAAATGGCCGTTTCCAAATCTGCAAATGGTTGTAACCCACAGAATTGCAGGTTACGCAGCAGAGAAAAATCAGGCTTCTTAGGAGAAAATTGTTTTGTTCATTTAAAAAACAAGTAGGCAAGAAGAGGCTTGAATAGCTATAAGAACTAATGTAAGGAAATCGGGATTATACTCTGTCCCTGGCTGGCAGTTATTACAAGAAAATGCTAGAACCGTCTTGCCATTCACTGGTTAAAATTCATGTCTCTCTAATATGTGTTCAAATATCCAGTATGATAGGGCCTTTGCATGACAGAGCAACAGAATTTGAATCTGCTGGCTGAGGATGCACTGCAAACACCTGACCAAAATGGCCTCTAGCTAGGATTGCCAACCTCCAGGTGGTAGC
>NW_015220716.1:0-1084 GCF_001447785.1 Gekko japonicus | reverse complement strand
GGTTGTGAGCACCTCTCTCCTGAATACATCATTATTTGCTTATCTGAGTACCTATCCCTTCCCTGTCCAATCTTCCAGAATGTCACTAAAGAATCAAAGTACACACTAAAATCACAGAAAGCAGTAAAAAAGCAGCAGAGGCCATACAAACCAGAACCAAAAAAGAACAGCAAAAGTTCAAATCAAACCAGTCACAACATCCCACCATCATTGTTACACAGTTGCACTGGCAAGGGATCAAAACAGGCCTCCTTCAGGAGAGAGGTGTGCTTTTTCAGTGCTACTGCAGACAAGGCCACATCCAAGGGAACCAGCCCACTGCATTTCACACAATGGGTGCACTGAATACAGGGCCTCTAAAAAAATATGATTTTATCGGTATACTTCCCAGCATTCCTTTCCCCAACACCTAGAGCAGTAAACTTGAAATGTTCAGTGCAAACATCTTAAGAGCAACAAGAGACTTGGATTGAAGTTTCAACTCTAATCTTCAAGTACTGCTATGTGAATATCTTTTTGTACTAACTTTATTGCCATTTTTATTCCCATACTATGATGTATCTATAACAAAATTCCTCTCAACACCACTGCTTTGCACTGCTGAAGTAACATCATATCATCTCAGAAAGTAGTTTAAGAGGCAAGGTCAAAGTGAAAATGGAACACAAGGAGGTTTAAAAAGAAGAAGAAAAGAAGTGAACTAAGGAAAACATTCAGGCTTCCAGAGCTTCTAAACTAAAAGAAAATACCACAAATAAAAACAGCACAAAATGGCTCACAGAGATGGAACACATCAGAAAACAAGTTGAAATGGTGGCTGAAGGACTCACCAAACAACTTTTTTAAACTAAGAGCTAGAAAAGAAATTTAAGAGCAAGAGTCAAAACACTAAGGTGGAAAAACAAGGCATTTCCAATTCTCAACCTCAGGGATAACAAAACAAGAAAACAAAAAAACACAGAAGAATCAAGAGGTAATAGCTATAAGTCTTATGAGTCCAACATCCACAAGTAAAAAACATCTTCTCCAGGAATAGTTGCAAACCTAATTTAAACCCAAGACACTACCTTACATCAAATATTTA
>NW_015220715.1:0-1084 GCF_001447785.1 Gekko japonicus | reverse complement strand
TTCCATGACATAATCGATTCTGTTTTAGCCTTCTCCCTAACAGATGGTTTGGGCTTGGATTAGGGTGCAGCACCCTTCTTCATACACTTGATTTTAGTATCATTTCAGATTCAAATAGATTTGGTTGTAAATTATATCTTGTTACGTGTAAGATTCTGTATTTTCTTTTCTCTTTTTTTAAATGGTTCTAATGCTCAGGAGGATGAATACTTCTGAGAGGGTTGCAGTCTGAAGACTGTCCCTGTTAACTACAGAACTCCTATTTTCTGAGCAAAGGTTAGCAGATAACTTCCTACATACAAAACAGCCTGTTTTTCATCTCCCATTTGATATTGGCCACACAAGGGTGAATCTGCTGACGGTGAGGTTTTCAGGAAGAAAACTGCCCCTACTGTGATTAAAAGGGGCTTTCTTCTTTTCCGTACTCACTCACTTTCTGTTAAGGATCTGTAAGTCTCCTGTGACATTGCCTCTAAAATGAAATCTTACTTCATTTTTATTTGTATCATGTACAATGGTGACTCTCTTTAGTCCTTGGGGAACAAAAATGCCCTGCCTAGTGTGGATAGTTCAGATCACTTTGCTAGAACAAATTTAATTGAAATGAACAGGATGTGCTTGGAAGAGTCAGTTCCGTACTGTCAACAGTTCAGACAATGTTTTAGTGTTTGCAGTTTGCAATAAGTACCCATGGAGATAAAGTTCTAATGGTCACTCTCCACAGTCCCCTCCAGACTTCAGAAGTAACTTTTGCATACCAAGCATATTTCATCATTCACAATTTATTGCCCCCCCCCAAGCCAGCCTCCTTTAGAAAATGTTGAACCCAGACCCAACTTTTCAAAAACTCTAGCATGTAGTTGTGTTCAAGGACATCCCCACCAGCTATAAAATTATTCCAGCGAAACATATAGTCCATTATCAATGGCATATTGAGGCACGAGGAGGATGTGTCGTTGTCCTGCAGAAGAATTTATCCTTGTTCAGGTACGCAGTTTGTGCTTGGCCACACCTCCTGAGGCAGTCATTTTTGGTATCATCCAGCACCTTCTGTTAAAATTCCAAAGGTGCCTGCAGGCTCAAA
>NW_015220714.1:0-1084 GCF_001447785.1 Gekko japonicus | reverse complement strand
GTGATACCTTGGAACAAGTACTAACCTATTAGTCTTTCCATAGATTGTTGTAATACAATGGGGTGCCAGTGTTTTGTTATCCAGATTTTTTTTTCCAGTGCTTCTGGGAATAGGAAATCTCTGCTAAAAGAAGACCTGTCAGGAATCAGCAACACAAATTCCCAATAGAAGCTTCTGACTGAAAGGATCATTTCACAGTCAGGTTGGTGACAGCAGTAGCTTCATACCCGTCACATAGTTTGTTTCATCCAACCAGTATGTAAGAGATAACACTGTCATCTCTTCTTCACTGAAGCAGGGGCAACACAGGGGCCTGGGGGAAGTGAATAAAAATCACGAGAAGTTGACTGAAAGGAAGAAAAATGTGAACATCTGCTTTGGGGAAACAGAATACAAATCTAATGTTAGAGAAACTCCCCATATTCTTAGAATCTGAACAAAAACTCAAAATAAACCCTCCTGATCCTTTTGAATTGGCCTGATGATGACAAAAAACAGACTCCCTAGCCCTGGGGTTTTCTCCTTGTTGTTTGCTGGTTTAATCAGAGACCGGAAGATTCTGCTGTCACCACAATTATTATTTTTACCGAAATGACCCCTCTCACCCCACCCCAACTTTCTACAAAACTATCCAGAGGAAATTAAGAAATCATGCAATGGCCTATAAGATCTCTGAGCTGCACCCTCATTACTGATCTTTAAATTTCCTCAACAAATTCAGATGAAGAACAAAACATGAAGAAATATTTTTTGTAAAAAGATGCAAAAACTGGGCTCAGAAAACAAATGTCCTTCCGTCCTACCCTCGTAGTGATGGTTATCAAAATCAGACCAGAACTGGTTACTTGACTTTGGCGATAGTGTTTCACATGAAGAACTACACTTTCATTCTGTTTGCCTGGCTAAAACGCAGCCTCTTTCATTCCTTCAGCTTTAAGATATGGCTCCCAGAAAACAGAGAGACCTCTCATATTAGCTACCCAAATCAAAAAATATTCTCACAGTTTCTGATATAATGTGGTACATTTTTCCAGGACAGAAATTACACTGTAGTGTACATAGTGACAGCCCTTGCTCTCCAGTT
>NW_015220713.1:0-1084 GCF_001447785.1 Gekko japonicus | reverse complement strand
GGTGACCATGGACCAATCAAGGTTTTCTCAGCCTTGCCTAGCTGGCATATGGTTGGATCCTGTGGATCCCCTCCATTAATAATAACAAGGAGCTTTCCATGGACATGTGGCTCTTCTGTTGGTGACAGCCTCTTCTGCATCAGGGGAAAGTGCCTTGCACCGAGTGGAAATTACCGCCATTACCAAAACTGATCTATCGATACCAAGTCATGGATTGTTAATAGGAATAAAATGGGCAGGGCGCTTATGGGGAGAAGAGTAATAAATGAATAAAAGAAGTCACTTCAGGTAACAGAAAAGCAACGGGCAAACTATTTTGAGACAAAGATTTAGTGCATGATTTCTTATTGTGAGACCTTAAAATGTATTGTAGGCTTCAAATGGGTCATAATATATGTTTTAAATATTACTCTGCTCTTTTGAATTGATAGGTCCTAATATGTAGAAACATTTTGCAATAGAAAGTTATGTATAATTTATAATATTCCGGATGCTAACAGTGCAATCCTAAACAGGCTTGTATCCTTCTAAGTGTAGTGAAGTCAAGGCATTCAGAAGAGTATAATTCTGTTTAGGATTCTCCATGGAGTATGCTACAACAGAATGAAACATCACTTCCTCATTTTCTTTTCGCCAAGATAAATCTGCAGATTGTATTGTCACTTTATCCCAAATTAACTACTCGCATAAACTTTTTAAGTAGAGTGTTAGATACAAGTCACCGGGAACCTGTCACATTAAATTGTTTTACCCTGACAGAAACACTTACAAACTGCTCATTGAACTGCATCTTGAATGCCGAAAATATGCCAATGCGCACTCTGAATCCCAGAGATAAATTTCAGTCTCAAATGAGATTGGAAAGCATTTGTCATATGGCACATTATATCGATTAAACTGACAGACCCACATGGTTTATTGGCCTCTTGGAAACTGCACACTTGGAAGGAATGCTCATTGTGCTTTGTTTTGTCAGAAGTATCCAATGATCGCATAATGTCAGCAAGTTGTTATGTGCCGTTTTTTCTCACTTATGTGCTTGTTTTTGAATAAAGGAAACATAAGTAGTTTTAGCCACATGTGT
>NW_015220712.1:0-1084 GCF_001447785.1 Gekko japonicus | reverse complement strand
CAGCCACGCCTCCCCCCCACCGTGATATCGGGCCTGTGTGACCGCGGCCTGAGTATATTTGCTACATACGGTTTTTTTGGGGGGGGGCATTAGGGACAGCTTTCTTGCTTCTTTGACCTATGAGCAACTTAACATATTAAATTTCTACTGGTATAAAGGACAAGTTCACCTCTTAAGACCTAGTGATTGGTAGTTTTGCATGTATACATCTGTAGCCATGTGTTATTGTTGCTTGGAACATGGCAAATGGCTCTTCAGTGCTAAGATGCTGTTTCTTTCATCGCATAGTACTGTTCCAAGAAAATGCCAATATACTGAGCAGTCCAAGAACTCTGTAATCTTTCACTATACCCATAGGTTCCCAAACTTATTTGGCCTACCGCCAAAAGGCTGCTTTAGATAGGTTCTGGATTCTTCTTTCTTTATGCTTTCACCACCCCCTTATTTGTATTCAACACCCCCCAGTTGCACCCCAGGTTCCGACCACCCACCTGGATCGCTTCAGCACGCTCAGGGGGCAGTATTGCCCACTTTGGGAACCAGGGCTATACATAGAACCTTTACATAGAACACAAATGAGGTGGGATAATTAAATTGTCTCAACAGAGACACAAATATTTCAAAGCATGTCCCTAAATCTTTACATATCCTCTGCATTTGTCAGTTACACCTAACATCTTATGCATCTTAATTTCAATCATAGCCTAGATCTCATAAACAATAACAAAGAATATTACATTATTATAATATCTGTAGATGGTAGAAGCAAGTTAATATAGCAAGTTAATGGATACCCAGCCTTGAGTGGGGTATCCCATTGTGACTGGCATGGAAGGGGTATGGGAACATATGGGCTTGGGCTGATGACCTTTGGCATGTTTCCCTGCCCACCAGCTCATCCCACCTCAGTTCCATCTTGGCACTGGGGTCATGTATGTATGTGTGTGCGTGGTCACAACAGAAATGGGGGAGGAAGGTTCCCCTCAGTCAACTCCTGCCCTAAAAAGGGGTCTGATCCTCAGCCTCCTTTGGAGCGCTCAGATGGTCACAATATTTATAACGATAAGGGTTCCCTTGCGAAAGC
>NW_015220711.1:0-1084 GCF_001447785.1 Gekko japonicus | reverse complement strand
GGAAAACCTGAAAACCAGCCAAGTACAGCACGATTATGTGGTGCAAGCTCCCCCTCTACTCCCAAGCATTCCAGTTTGAAAGCTAAGGTAAAGAAAAACCTCCATACGGAAGCAGCCAGGGTTTTCAAACATAAGGACTAGCCTTATTGAGTTTCCAAAAGAGATTCATGCCTTCTGTCACTGAACTGTGGCTCAGATGATTCGAAGGGTTTATATGTTTCATGTATCCCCAGGACTTCTTGCTCCTTCACGCAAAGAGTGTTTCTATGACTCATCCTTCCTCCTTTGCCTTCTACTGTTCATTTCCCCTTCAAAATACTCAAGTCTGCAAAATCCCAAATCCCACCATCAGATCAGTTATGCGAGTAAATGAATGTACGTATATGTGTTTTTCCTTAACTATATGGTCATGATTTGTGCATGCGTCAATTAGATGCAGGCCAGATTTGGAAGGCACTTCCCAAATTAGTAGACAGCTGAATCAATTCAAAGGTTTTTAAATGGCCAATATGAAAGGAACAATTGGGTTTCATTTTCTCCAAGCATGTGTATCTTTCAAATGGTACAGTGAACATTCATTATTGAGTCAAGAGAGCTTGGTAACAAAACAAATATATAAACTATCACCAGGGGGTAGTTTAGTTTCAGATCAGATGTCAAACTCTGCATTTTAACTTAAAATGAGCCAGAGCTATTCAACAGTACAGAGCACTAAAACCTGGCAATAAACAGGATGCCATCATCCAATGTGCATTCAAGCAGACCGCAGCACTTTAAGTTAATTTGGCAAGGGCTCAGAAAGTACAACATTTAGTAGGCATAACTGGCATTTCCATTAATTTAGAAAGCATTTCTTTGCATATTTCCCATCCTTCTTCATTTTCACAAATTACAGCGCAACTGCTTCAGCAGCACAATGCAATAGCACACTTGTTTCTGAGCGCTGAATGGATGGCTGATAAAAGGATAAAGTGGCCATCCATGCAATTTTTAAAGGATTCCTTTAGAAAGCTACCCGCAATATAATGTCTCCATGAGACCCAAGGAAGCCCACCCATTGGTCACTTTTTTGCTTGGTATTATA
>NW_015220710.1:0-1084 GCF_001447785.1 Gekko japonicus | reverse complement strand
CAACCCTGCTTAGCTTCCAAGGTCTGGTGTTAGGTCAGGTCAGAGTGCCTTCTAATGTACGGTTATTTAAATTATTTCTCACTTGCTGAGAAAGTCTGGTCTATGGCACATCAACAAACTGCGGTGAGAAACAGCTCACTACTCTGATTGGCCAGTTGCCCTGACTGAGCCTCTAATTAATCTGATAGCTGAACTTTATCTACTTCCCTGAAACCCTCAACATTATTCTGGACTGATATTTGCATGTTAAATGTTAAAATACTATATGGCTTTTGAGGATTATTTTACACCCCTGTCACATTGTACGCCCATGTCTACTGCCCTTATTATACTACTGGGGGAAAAAACATTGGAAACAAATGGGCACTGTTTTTATGATGTGACTAAAAAGTGCAGAAAAGCAGCAACACAGCGAATTAAGCAGGTGGGGGCACCAGCTGCCAATGCAGGCAATCATCTGCTTTCATGGATACAAGACAATGATACAGGACAGCAGCTATTTGGGAAATGAATGAGCAGCAAAGAATCAGAAGCCAAAGTTGAATTTAACCAAGGTTAATGTAAGTTTCTAATATCCCCACTGCTCCTCATTAGAATAAAAAAGGCATTTAGAGCAGCAGAATTTCTTTGGCCCTTCTTCTTTCGCTTACTGGAAATGACAGAAACTTAGGGGCTGAAATGTTCAGAAATTAGGATTTATACCATGCCCACAAAGTATACAGTTGTGCTAATATAATTATTGTAAGCAGATGTGGATCTACACCCAAGTGGAGGTTTATGTGTGCAGGTTAACATTGCCAACTGCTCCTGATTATTATTGTTGTTGCTGTTTTCACTTTTACAAGCACTTTGCTTCTAAGCTATGCATACATCCCGGACTCAGTCCAAGACACCCTCCTGAGAAAGGGCTCTGCATATGACTGCTATTTCAGCTTGACAACTCCAGATTGGGAAATTCCTAGAGATATCATTTGGGGGTAGAGCCTGGGGTGGGGTGGGGAGGGTTTTGGAAGGGAGCTCAGCACATGATGCCATATAGTCCACCCAGGGGAGGTGATCTCTTTAGTCTGGTAAAGGTAAAGGT
>NW_015220709.1:0-1084 GCF_001447785.1 Gekko japonicus | reverse complement strand
AAAATACCAGGTGCCATCAGGAGTTTCACTAGTTTTCTAGAGTTCTGATTTGATAGCAGTTAGATGTACTGGTGGACTGCACACATTTCTTGAAAAACTCCAAGACTGTGCAAATATTTTCCTGTATTAGCATCTCTATTTTTTCTTTCTTTCATTCTTCTTGCTGATTCTTGATTGCTGCCACTTCTCCCTGCTCTTGCATTAGTCATATGCACAGTCCCACCCTGTTAGTTATCACAGTATTAATGGCACAAATGTTGTGTACCCAGGTAGACTGAAGGTAAGTAGAGACAATGTAAATGGAGAAATCAACCTTTTTACAAGGAATGCCTAAAAATCAGCAAAAAGTGGAAAATCCAGGTTTACTTTCTGTGTTGGCTAAAGTATCAGGAATTTGTAAAACAAGGGCCCTGCACAAACATTTTTTCCTCTCATCGTCTTGAGACAACTCGGAGACTGACAGTGCCTTAGTCAACATAGTATTCCATCCTTTAAAAAACTCATGACTTTAAGAATTAATTTGCTTTTTGACAAGCAGATAAATGTGCTTCTGGGCATGTGCCATCTGGTGGATGGATCCACTCATGGCTGGAGACTCCAGGTGAAACATGTTGCCGAAAACAATTTTTCTGAAGCTATAGAGGGCAAGGTATGAATTTGGAAAATGAACTGTCTGATGAATAGGAGAGCGATTGAACTTTTCAGTGCATTCAGTGTACATCAAAGGCCACATGCTGTTCTGAACAAATAAGGCCTGTGGGTAAGAGGAGTTTGTAGTGTACGAAATGTTACATCAATCTACAGCTATGTTACACAACGCAAATATGTTTCTTGAAGAATTAATGATTGGTAGTCTCCTCCATAACCACACCTCTGTTGATCCTTCTCAATTTGCAGTGCCCTCAGTAATCCCTTACCTCCGAAATTTCCATGCTGAGCACATATCATCCCTGGCCTGGTATCTCTTTTTAGGGCTTAGTCTTCCATTTAACTGAAACCTAACACAACCCCATCCTACATTTAAAACATGTGAGAAGGGGTGCCAGTCTTGGTATATGAGTTTCCATCACTTCTAAAGTGGGAA
>NW_015220708.1:0-1084 GCF_001447785.1 Gekko japonicus | reverse complement strand
TTGGGGGGGGGGGATAAATTTCACTGTACAAAAGAAGATGATTTCCCCCACTTATTCTCTGCTGTGTACTTTTGGATCACAGCATGGAATCACTCCAGAGGTCGCCTCTGGGGTGACCCAATTTTAAACAGGTTAAAGAACACAATGATGCATTGATTTAATACCAACCTGAATATCTTCATGCATTTCCTTTACTTCAGCTTCTAACGACAACAAAGTTTATAGTCTCCAACAAGGCTGGAATCAATATTTGCCTTGTTCCCCATTGCACACACGCTGTGCCAAATACTTAAATTTATAAGACGGCCTAACACCTGCCTGAGGGGAAGTGCCTTCATTTGCACCTAGTGCTATCATGGCATTTCAAAAGAGGGACAGGTAGCCAACCAAAGGGGGGATTAATATAATATGGCCTTTTGCGACTGTGAGCTCTCAATTATTATATAGTAGTGAAAAAGTCCCATTCTAGTCCATTATGTCTGATTCCTAATTGTACTGCCAGCTTTATAACATCCAATTAATGGGCTTTACAAGGACCTCTAAAAAGCTTTTATTCCTCCATTTTATTTTCTGATTCAAAAATAATTCCCCAATTATTGGCTCATTTGTGAGCTTGCAAACGAAATTCTTATTTTAAGTAGATAATGGGATGAGAGCAGCGTAGTGTGGAGATATGAATATAAAGACTTCCTGAGGAGGGAAAGAAAACACACTCAGACAATCTACTGCACATCATGTTGTTTTTACCCCAGGAGTCTGACCTAGGGAGCGGCTAAAACCCTTTGGCAAATGTCAATGTTGGCTTTGCCCTTTAGCAAGAGCATCAGCTGAATTCTTAGCTGACATGAGTAGCTAGACCACCAGGCCAACTTTAAACCAGCACAAACTTTTTAAAAAGAAAATCTGAATGTCATATTCAGTGCTAGCAATACCTGAAGGACTGCCTGTGTCCATGTGAGATAACACATCTGTTCTATCAATGAGTTCTTCTGTCTTCAAGGTAAGGTCTGGGGCTTTTTCAGTTGGGGGTTGATAAATGGCACTTGTTCCATTTCATACTTATGCTGTATTGAGTTCCATTTCT
>NW_015220707.1:0-1084 GCF_001447785.1 Gekko japonicus | reverse complement strand
TTTTTTTTTTATTGCTTTAACCCCTATTTTAATCCTGAAACATTTGGTTTTGTCCTTCCAGCTCAACTTTTTAGAGTGTGCATCGAACTTTAAAAAACCGTGCATAGTCATACATTTTTCATTTTGTTCACATAGATTTATGGAACTTGTTTCTAAGTCAAAGTACTTAGGATCAAAGCTTTCCTGGGGCTTCTTGACATGAGCTACCAGAACATTTGCCAGATCTAGGGAAATAATAATTTCCATAGCATTTGAGTGTTCAAAGCATTTGACATCCATTATTTCAGCAATTTGTATCAGCCCCCTGAAGGACAGGTAGTGTTATATTATAATATGGTTTGGAGATGAAGCTGAGAGACGGTGGCTTGCTTGAGGTCACCTCGTGAGCCACGGCAGAGATCAGATTTGATCTGTGGGTTTGTTGGACCACTGCCGAGTATGCACTAGCTCTATAGCTTATTTCAATTGCAAGAGAGTATTCCTGTTCAGCAGACTAAAACTGGTGCATCCTAGCTTCAGATGTTCTCCTGTGTTGAGATTTTGATCTGTTGCAGCATCCGGTCCTAAATTTTCCTCCTCTCCCAGCCAACATCCTCCCCTTGTATCACCCCAGCAACCAGGCTTCCTCTTGTTAAAGTCATTCACTGTTGACTTCAGTCAAACCCAACTTGTTCTTATTAAATACCATCAAACCTATATTAAGTCCAGTCGAAGGCCTCCAGGTGTTGGTGGTCTGAGAGTTGGGAGCGAGGCGACGTCGCCCAGCGAGAAAATTGACTTCATTCACAGCTCCGTGGCCTTACTCCCAATGCCGCCTGCATTCTTCCTCTGCAAATACCCCCTCCCTCTTCTGCTCAGACATCCTTGGCCAGCTCAATGGTTAACCCAACAGAAATATTCTTTGTTGCCTACACGTCCCCACCTCGCTCGGAACTGTCCATCCTGGGGAAGCAAACCTCATGCTTGACTCAGCAAAAAAAACCGTAAGCCATGTCATTGACAAGGACTTGTCTGTCGCTAAACTCTCGAGCACCTTGGTAGAAGATCCATGAATGTCTGGAATCCATGAAGTGTAGCTTCTTCT
>NW_015220706.1:0-1084 GCF_001447785.1 Gekko japonicus | reverse complement strand
AAAAAAAATGACTCCAAAACTTACCTCGCTGCACTGACAGAGAGGTATCACAAGAATGGGTGGAAAAGGGGACAGGGTGGGTGAAAATGAAAAGCAAAAATGAGGTTTGGTTTCCTTTGTCGATTTTTTTGTGTCCTGTGTGCATTCAGGATTGCAAGACAGTCAGGCCGCATCGATCCCGTTGAAGTCAGCAGGTTTTAAACAGCCTCACTGTGAAGGAATAGAGCCTTGAGAACTACTTTAAAGCATCCACCCGGAGCCAGCAGAACTCCAGAACTAGCTCCAGACACCCAAAGGGAGCTTTCAATGTGGGTATTAAGCCGCAGCCAACACCTCTGCCTCTAATTCTGCTTTTGCAAATGTCTTTTTGGAACTGAAACTCCTTTTGTGGTAGGGCTTGTGGGGGTGGTGGGAGTGGGGTTGGGCCTGCTGGGCAAAGGAACAAAGGACAAAGTGGCTCTTTGGAGTATGTCAGCTTTAGAAGAAAAATCGTAGTTAAAATGGAAAAGGTCAACAGGTGACCCCTTGTATTAGTCACTGTCTCTGAGTCCAAGGTGTCACACAGGGTTTGGGGAAGATAAACATGGGCACCACACTGAGATTCTTGAAGGGAGGGCAAGATGGATTATATAAGGCAAAGAAAGGCACTCATTTCTTGTGCAACAGTGTCAAATGTTCAAAAGAATAAAAGCAGCACAGAGAAAAGCTGCCCCATATACAGATTGGATGCCCAGTCAATGCCAATTAAATATAGTTGTCCGGCTTACATAGCACAAACGGGCATTAGCAGTGGTATTAGAGAATGCCCTTGTAGAGCAGTTAGTTAAATTCATAGCAAAGCTACTTAGAAGCGCATTCAGTACATTCAAGAGCTCGCTTAATATGCCACTTATTCTGATGCTTCATTCAGACTTTAAACCTCTGGTCACATGTTGAGGTTCAGATTTGGCTGCTGCTTACTAAAAACAATGGTTTGGGGTAAGGCTGCCCTGGGGGATGAACTGGTGTTGGTAACAGTGGTGGTGTTGATAGCAATGCATTTCTGAGAGTGGCAGAATAATGAGTGGAAAATGGAAGCTGTGGC
>NW_015220705.1:0-1085 GCF_001447785.1 Gekko japonicus | reverse complement strand
CCTTTATTTGTGAACTACTTACCTTTGTGTTCTTATCTTCAATGAAGCAGGAGAAGATAAGCCCCACAAAGCCTTGGTCCATCATCTGATACATAGCTTGAGTGCGAACATCTGAAGATATAACAGTGGTAAAAAACAAAGTCAAGCCTTCCCAGATCCCTGCTCCAAAAACAGCCACAGGATCATCAGCACTGGATGCTCTAACCAGGTAGGGAGAGATTATATAGCTGCCTTTTCTGCTGAAGTATCAGGGTACCTCCTAAAACATGGCATTCAACAGCGAAATTAATGCAACGTTAAAAACACAAAAGTAGCACAACAAATAGTCATCTAGCTAGCTCCTCTGAAAGAGCTGCAAGTCAACTGTGGCAAATTTTGGAAGAATTTCTAGGCTGACCTGCTTGGGGTTGTGGTTTTAGGAACACGATATATTTCTTGCCCAGCAGAAATTTCTTACCTACATGCGATGGCCAGACTGTTATGTGAGGATGAGAATGATACCAGCCCACAACTCTCATAGGACGGCCTGTTAACTCAGCCAATCTGTGTGTTCGTTAAGGTTTCTATACGACACAGAAAAACTTTCAAAGAGAGAAAACTGGAACAGGAATATTGTTCCATGGGGATGATAGGAAGCTTTAAAAGTAAAAGAAAGCGAAGGAATTTGCTTGCCAAGGCTAGAGAATTAATGAAATATATTTCCCCATCACACCAAAAATTTAGAGTACCCTTGCAAGATGGCTTTTATCTCTCTCACACACACAAATAAATAAGTAGAGAGGCTTACACTGATTGGATTTTTCAATCTAGCCAAACTCATATATGCATTCTTGTAAAGTTTCTACAAATATTGCAAATATTCTCCCCCAATGTCTGTCAAAGGATATCTCAGCTTCTGTTGAAGCAGCCGAAAGTTGCTCAGGAGAAATCTCCACACGATCTTTCCTTTTGTCTGACCGACGTAGGATAATCACAGAGTGGATGTGAACAATTCGGCTGGTGTCAACCTGGGAATAAATCAGGGAAGGAGAAGTCACTCAAAATAAAATTTGAAGCATGAACCAAAACATGTCTAATAAATGTTG
>NW_015220704.1:0-1085 GCF_001447785.1 Gekko japonicus | reverse complement strand
GAGCTGGAACTAGAGACGGGTGCTCACTCAGCCCCCACCTGGATGTTGGCAACTCCTGCTATCAAAGCAAGGAATCAGATAATGTGCTCCTGAATTTTTTTAAAAAAACTTCCTCGCTTAGAAACAAGGACTGCAAATGAAGTACAATTCAATGCATTATTCTGATTCTTTCTGCATGTTACTTTACTTAAAGATGTAAGTAAGTAACTTCCACACTTTCCCCCCCTAATTCAATATAAGCCAGCTTCTTGTGTGTTCGTGTGGTTGTGAGAAAAAAATGGAAGAGGAGAGAGAATCATGTACATCATAAAATATTGTAAATAAACAAACTAGAATGAGGAAGCCCGGCAACTTGTTGGAGAACATCTCCAAGCCTTGCATGATTGGTGACATACTATCAGACACCTGGACAACACTTGGCCGTTCCACTGGGTGTTTGGCACCACTCCCCATAACACAGCTTATATGGTAAAAGAGAAAATGCTCTCATGTTGCAGAGCACTGGAGTCCAGTATGCAAAGCAAGATCAAGGGAGGTAGGGCATGGAGCAGGATTTTTGGAAAGACAGCACATGTAGCAAAATTTCACACTAGGTTCTTTCCTAAGTGCAGCGTATCTGTGCAATACAACAGCGCCCTCCTAAGCAGAGTTATACCCGTCAAGGTCTATTAAAGCCCATGAACACAGAATGGTGTAACCACTTCAAATGGCACTGGCAACCATTCAAGACACCAGGATCTCTTCCCTACCAGGACCCTTACGCAGCCACTTGTGTGATCTGGACTTAGTGAGCACGTGCGCATGCACCCACACAGCCTCCCTGAAATCCAAAACCTGCAGAAAAATAAATTAAGGTATCTTGGAGCATGATCCAAGCCAAAGAAACACAGTGTTACAGAGACAGTGACCTGTACAATGACGAGTTTCATAACAACCATGGGCAGCGCTCGGCTGGGATTCTTCAAAACGTGCCAGGGTTTGCCATTTTCAGCAGAACAGGTTAACTATCCTTTCTGCCAACAGCCTAGATTCCATGGCCAGGTGTGGAGGGCTCAAGAGATGGTTCGCAATATTTAAGAAAGAAT
>NW_015220703.1:0-1085 GCF_001447785.1 Gekko japonicus | reverse complement strand
TCTCTTATGTTCTTATTTTCTTAAGAAGGTGGCTTCTCTTAGAATTACATCTATTTAAAATGGAAAGCTGCACCTCTACCTCCTTTTACCTCCATTCATGCGGATGCGGAAACTACATGTTGAGATTAACTTTTAACCTGGCTATTGATTGGCTTATATTTTTCATTTTGTTGTACCTTTTTTGCACAGTCTCTGAAATATATTAATATTTTATAATGTTACATGCCAAGGATGGCCAGGCACCTAGAATAGGGCTACCAAGCCCCTGGTGGAGACAGGGAATTCCCTGCTCCCATGTCCCATTGCAGAGAAGAAGGAAAAAAACCCAACAACACAGCCTCGTGTTCTTACCTGAAGTGACAAAGGGTAGTTCCTTGTACCACCGGAAGCTATGATTTTACCCTGGAGTGATTCCTAGAACTACCTTCTGTCACTTCTGGGGTAGCTCTAGGAATCGTCGGAAACTATGATTTCTTAGAACTACCCTTTGTCACTTCTGTATTTTTACTGGAAGTGATGTGGCACCACACGTAATTCTGTGCCTTTGACATGGCCCTTCCCATAAGCCTCTCACTGGTTGCCAGGCAGTGCCTGGCAATCCTAACCCTAACCCTATGGAGCCTCTAACCCCTGTATAGTCGGGCAGCGTATTTTAATACTTTACGCACCTGAAGCTGAGTGTTTGCATATGAAATGCTACCTAATAAAACTTATTAAAAATTGGTGAAGATAGTTTGTGTGTGTGTGGCAGCAGATGAGATACTTGGAGGTGAGAGCCTCTTCCTTCTAAAGGCCTGTGTGTGAGAAAGTGCAGGAGTGTGAATGTATGCATCTTTGTGTATAAATGAAGCGAGAACATTTGCATGGAGAATGGGTCCCCATGTTGTAAATTCCTCATTTGCATCATAACAGAGGGGTAGTTGTTGCAGCAAAATTAAACATTTGTGACTGAATATTCAGAGACCAGTGGAAGAACATTTTAACTCTCCAGGACATACTGAATGGCCCAGGTGAGCCTGATCTCATCAGATCTCCAAAGCTAAGTAGGGCCGACCTTGGCAAGTGTTTGGATGGGAAACCTCCAG
>NW_015220702.1:0-1085 GCF_001447785.1 Gekko japonicus | reverse complement strand
CCAGAGCCTTGGCCGAGTGGTGACGGAATTCGTTCTGCTAGGCTTTCCTCAGGTCCGCGTATTGGAGCTCTCCATCTTTGCCGTCTGCTCTGTCATCTTCACCTTCACCCTCTTGGGAAACCTGATCATCATTTCTGTCGTGGTGACCGACCCTCGCCTGCACACCCCCATGTATTTTTTCCTCGGGAACCTCTCTGTCCTGGAGATCTTCTTCACCTCAGCCATTATCCCCAAGATGCTGGCCAATCTGTTGGCCAAGAGGAAGACTATTTCGTTCTCCGGCTGCATCGCTCAGTGTCACTTCTATTTCTTCCTGGGATCCACGGAGCTGCTCCTCCTGGCGGTGATGTCCATCGACCGTTATGTGGCCATTTGCAACCCACTGCGCTATGTTGCCATAATGAACACCCGTGTCTGCATCCCCCTGGTACTTGGCTGCTGGCTGGGTGGGTTTGTGTACATCCTGTGGCCGATGGTGGTGATATCCCAGCTCCCGTACTGTGGCCCCAATGTCATCAACCACTTTTTTTGTGACAGCACTCCACTGCTGAAGCTGTCCTGCTCTGACACACGCCTCATCGAACTCGTGGACGTGGTTCTCGCCTCCGTTATGCTCGTGGGCACCCTCGTGGTCATCATGGTCTCCTACATGTACATTATCTCCACCGTGCTTAAGATCCCCTCAGCCACCGGGAGGCGCAAGGCCTTCTCTACCTGCGCCTCACACGCCACTGTGGTGACAATCTATTATGGCAGCTCCATCTTCATGTATGCCCAGCCAGCACAGAGCTCTGCCCTGGAATTCAACAAAATGGTGGCAGTGTTAATAGCAGTGGTCACGCCGTTCCTTAACCCCCTCATCTATAGCCTGAGGAATGAGAAGGTGAAAGAGGCCCTGAAAGAAATGGTGAGGTGGAAGAGCACTTCCCAAAGAAACATGGAACCTTTGATCTGATGCTTAGCGCCACACAGACTTTTGGGTCAACAGAAGAAAAGACTGTTTGCTCTTGTAAAGACTTTCCACCAACTGGAAGAGGAGCAGTACATGGGAAACAAGAGAAATTTAGAACACCGTCATAGTTATG
>NW_015220701.1:0-1085 GCF_001447785.1 Gekko japonicus | reverse complement strand
CTTCGCCATGTTTAAGTGACCCTGCAAAGCTTCCCCATTTGCGATGGGCCTAGCAAGACACTTAAATGGGGAGCAGCAGGGGGATGTTCTTAGAATTAACACTTCTATGAAATCAATCAACAAAACCTTCTGAACTTTAAAAAATCCTATTTTTGTTCAGTTTATGTGCTTCTGATACTAGCAATTTATGCTCCCTAAAATGCTCAAATATTTGGGCATGGCAAGGGAGGTCATGATGTTTTAGTTGAGAGGAAGTCACAGATTTTCTCGTTCACTCCTTTGAAGCCCCACTGGAGAAATAGCAACTCCACCTAGTGAGGAGGGCTGGCTAGGCCCCGGCCGCCTTTCTTCCTTCCTTCCTCCCTGGATCTCCAAGGTGTGTGCCTGGGGTTCATGAAGGTCTCCTGCCCAGCAAGGCTGGCTAAGGACAGCAGCAGGATGGGTCTAGGAGATGACAACAGGTGCAAGGGACACGTGCTGCCTCCTGTGCTATCTCTGCTGGGTCCAAGGCAGGCTCTAGTCAGATGGATTTGGGCAGCTGGTAACAGGTACAAGCTACAACCATCATCTACTCCTGCCCCGTTGGCCTCTACCAGCTTGGAGTCACAAGGAGTCCCTTGGGTTGCTTGCCCTGTAAACTGGTCCTCCTGCCATCCAGGCACCAACCAGACTGAGATCTGCTTACTTTCAGTAAGAGTTCTGTATCGTGCTGGGACCCATGTGGATGCTTCCGGAGGTACTCTGGACCCAGACTGCTTAGGGAGGAAAAGGGCAAAGCAAACACCTTGAATTGTGCCCAGAAACACAGACACACGCTCAAGCTCCATTTTGGCTGGAGAAGAGGATGAAAACGTGGGCCAAAGGCTGCATGGGAAAGTGTGGGGTGGCTCTGAGCACTGTGCAAAGAGGAAAGATCAAAAGTCCAGGTGTGAAGCCGCCCTATGAATACATGTTTATCTGAAAGAGTTGCTTTAGTCAAACACAAACTGATTGGGCTTCACCAACAGATAATGTCAAATCAGATTATGGTAGAATGAATGGAACTAAATATAAAGGGACCGGTTCCCTAATGGGGATGGCAGGCC
>NW_015220700.1:0-1085 GCF_001447785.1 Gekko japonicus | reverse complement strand
AAAAAACTTTTAATGAGACCCTCATTGCTTCTTCTAATAACTGTAATCCTTTGAGTACTCCTTGTAATCTAACATACATGATATTTCAGCCCCACTGCCCCTTTCCTTCATCAAATCCCGTCTGCCTCTGTCTCTACAGCTTCCCACTCCAGTCTTCTTCTTATGTGACCTCACTAAGGACCAATGCCAAAAGCTAAAACAGAGATAGCAGATTAGCAGTCCCCCCACCCCCCAATATAGGTACTCATCCATAAATAGTTGTTTTATAATTGAGGATAATATACTAAAAGTTACCATATTATTTTTTTTGCTGTACTGCACAAGTATGTCACGCCATATACCATAGAGAGAAAATAGAGTTACTGTCAAAGAAACACTGGTTGCAAGTCTGAGAATTTATTTTGTTAACTAAATTATGTGAAAGTTTCCTTCCAAACAGCTCTGATTTAAGAAGGTGAGTATACCAGCTGTTTGAAAGTTTCCCCTTCTAAATGATTAGGCATCTGTGAATACATCATATTCAAGATTTTATCTGGACGGGGGCTGCATGGCTTAGTGGATAAGCCTCTGCCTTTTCACCTCTGGGATCAGGGTTCAAGTCAAACCTGATGAAATGCATTTGATCGTCCTAATCTAGTTCTTAGTGGACAGTATTCCCATTATCTTTAAAAGGGTCAGAGCCAAGGCCATTGGGAAGAGTGCATTGTGCTATATCTTGTCTGTTGATTAATACATTTTCAGTGATGCCAGTTCCTTAACCTTCATGTGCACCCATTCACACACACGCTCATCAAAGCGTCATAAGGGTCTTTGTTGGTTAGAAAATTCTCTTATCTCCTTTCCCATCTTTATTTTGTAGGGTTTTTTTTTAAAAAAACCCACAATAACCCAATTTCTGTTATTTTTTAATCTTAATATTTTTAAAAAATTAGGTCAATACCAAAGTATTTTAAATTTTGGAATGACATGGCATTGATCATATTTTGTACCCTATTTTATCTTTGTTTACTTCAGTATGCAAATATCATAAAAATAATTCATACGAATCATGGCAACTGGAGATTTCCTTTGAATTAGACCAAACT
>NW_015220699.1:0-1085 GCF_001447785.1 Gekko japonicus | reverse complement strand
ATAAATGGAAGTGGGATTTGATGGTGCATGAGAGAATTGGTACAGGAGAGAGACTGTGTGAATGTTCGGAAACGCTCAGTCATTTCTTCAGATTTAAAGGTCCATAAGAGAACCCAAACAAGAGAGAAGCTGTACTGATGCTTGAACAGTGGGAACAATTTTTAAAATATGTATAAGTCTTCATTCAGAACAATAAGTTTATATCAACTGCAAAAGTGACATTACTTGCCGAGAGAAAGAAGAAATATTACAATACTTAACACAAAGAAGTCATTTAAAAAGTCAATTCTCAATGCAATCACTCCATGGAAATCTTAACGCAATACCCAGAATCCACCTGTCTCCACTGGCCCATATATTTAATGTTATCTATCAGCCACAATTAAATCATTAATTAATTAATTTCTTTGACCAGCTCTTTTGACCCAAGTCTATCCCACAATTTAACAAACCATTCTTGAATCTCTGTTTTCCCTTCACAGATACTCTTACATACTGTTATTCAGTAGAGTTACATAGCAAACCACTCGTCCATACTCGGCACAAATGACAGCTTCCATGACTGCGCAAACCGTGCTGCAACTAATAAGTTCTTAACTGTATATATTTTTGGTGAGAATGATTTTTGGCTCACTTTTTTCAGCCACAAGAAGATTCACAGCAGAAACCGTACGAATGTTCGGTTTGTGAGAAAAGCTTCAGTAGTTTTCAGTCCTCAAGGGCCCATGAGAGAACGCACACAAGACAGAAGCTGTAGGGGTGCTCGAATGGTGGTAACATTTTCAGCTGTGTGTTACTGTTTTTCCAGTCACGGGAAGATTCGTAGTGGAGGGAAACCGCGATGTTTGGATTGCAAGGGCGACTGCAGCAGTGGCTGGCATTTGAGCAAGCGCAAGAGATTCCTCACAGGAGCGAAACCACACAGCTGCTTGGACTGAGGGAAGAGCTTCAAATGCTGCTCACACCATTGATAAGCCACAAAAGAATCCATACGAAAGGGGGGGGAAGATACAGGCTCAGAAATGCTTCAGACTGAGCCTCCATTGTAAATACAGGAATACTGTAATGCCCCTGTATAGATCTAT
>NW_015220698.1:0-1085 GCF_001447785.1 Gekko japonicus | reverse complement strand
CAGTGCTGACCTGGGCCTTTCCATCTGGGATACCCCTCCGCCCCCAGAGCACCTGCTTCTCATCTTTTGTTCTGTGCCCGGCCGTTTGGGTGGGGTTGGTCCCGGACGCTTGTGGTCCGTGTGGTTTGTGGGATGGGCCTTGCCCCATTCAGGGCTGCATTTCTGAAAACCCTTTCATTCAGACGAGGGCACGCCAATAACAAGCCCTGCCCTACAATGACGCCCCCCCTTTCTAAAAAGCTTGGTGGGCACCGAGGGAAGCACCAGCAGATGCCCCGGCGCCCAGGGGCACCGTGTTGGGGAACCCTGTGCTAAGTATTTCAGCTGAGACTCCCCCTCCCTACTGTTGTCCTGTGTAAAACAATTAAGCGGAATGCATGTATACAGAGCAGCAGCCTTGCATCACTTGTTCTGTGCTCGGCCGTTTGGGTGGGGTTGGTCCCGGAAGCTTGTTGTCTGTGTGGTTTCTGGGATGGGCCTTGGCCCATTCAGGGCTGCATTTCTGACTCTGTCCGAGCCCAGGCAGAGAGTGAGAGAGGGTTCAGGAATGCTCCAGGCCTACACCCCCGCCCTGGACAAGTTTTCTTTTGAGGGCTCGACCGTGCAGGGATGGGCTGGTGGAGCCTCATTACTGAAACCTTCCGCCTCGCTTTCGCGTGTCGTGGGACTGGTTTGGGAAGCCCGGATAATCCGCTGAGACGAGCGGCGTCCCCTGGCAGTGTTGACAGAAGTCAGGCTTTTTATACCCGAATAAGAACTGGAAGTATCTCCCTCTACACACGCTGGCGTTAAGGAATTCTTCTGGGGGCCGTGGACGAGGGCATTTAGTGCTACATGTCAGGACAGCATGTGTCTTTGGGGGGGGGGGGATGATGTCTACAGAATAGTGCCTGTGTCTCCCCCCCTCGCCTCCGAAAGAACTTGCAGGAAATCTGGATCCTGCCTTCTTGCTTTTGAGCTCCTTAAAATGCCGGGGGAGGGATTTGGGAGTGGTATTCTGATCTCTTCCCCCCAGCAAATAGAGGACATGCAACTCTTCCCTGTGCCCCACTGAGAGCAGATGAAGGACGGGGTGTTTGCAAAAT
>NW_015220697.1:0-1085 GCF_001447785.1 Gekko japonicus | reverse complement strand
ATGTCACCCCCTCAGCTGTCGTTTCTCCATGCTGAAGAGCCCCGAGCGTTTTAACCTTTCTTCACAGGGTTAAACTTCACTTGCGCCAATGCCAAAATACACACACACAAGCTCCACTGAGTTGGGATATCTTTCCTTAGCTCCCCCCCACACCCTGGTTGAATATCAGCCTCTCCTTTTTTTCTTTTTAATGCTAAGGAATAAAAAAAAGAGATGCAGCCGATGAAGAACGGCAGAGCACAAAGAAAGGCGGAGGAAAACAAAAACCAGAGAATAATCGGTGGAGAATATTCCAGGCAGGGGAGGATGTTTCCCAGCCAGCGTATGAGTGCGCACGACCGTTTTCCATCCCCGGCCTCCCACACCCGAGACAAAGTTAAGGGCAAGCGTAGAGGTCAAGTCCGCCTTACCTCGGCAGCCTCCTTCTCGAATTTCTCGATGGTCCGCTTGTCGATGCCACCGCACTTGTAGATGAGGTGGCCGGTGGTGGTGGATTTGCCCGAGTCCACGTGCCCGATGACCACGATGTTAATGTGGGTCTTCTCCTTCCCCATCGTTCCGCTCTCGGGTGGCGCTCGCTAAGACCGGAGGAGCAGTGGTTTGGTGCACAGAGGCTGCGGAGGGAAGGACACAACGGCCGGGTCACCAAGAGCAACGGGAAAACAACACAGCGTCGTCGGCCGGCCGCGCACTTCACTGCCTGCAGTGCCCACAGATGGATGTCGCCTCCGGGGCTTAACTGTATTAAAGCCCACACTTCTGGTATTAGCTCGGGCTCGACAAGAGGCCAGACAGAAAGAGGATTTCTCTCCCGTCTGCAGGGAGAAACCTGCCCTAATTCGAGCTCAGGAGAGAAACCAGGCTTCTCTGCTCCTATGTTGTCAGCATTACATCTTCCTCAGTCTCCTGACATGCGTCGGAACCGTCCCCCCTGCCAACCAGAGAGAGACGTTCGTCACCTCCTCCTCATCCGGAGATGGCATTTTTAGAACCCGTGGCCTCATATGACTCAGCGGCGAGGCCCCAAACCCCATTCTCCAGCTAGGGTTGACAGGTGTGTCGTGCCCACCCACCCACTTACCCAC
>NW_015220696.1:0-1085 GCF_001447785.1 Gekko japonicus | reverse complement strand
GAAGGTTTTGCCAATTCTCCCTCCTACTCCCTCCCCCATTGACCCTGAGGCTCCACTGACCCACATGAAAACATTGGGAGGCACAGGAGGCTGCAATGGGAGGAAGGCAGGGGGCTGGCCCTCTTCTGTATTAGGATTCTGCTTGCATTGTTTAGGATCCGAATTATCACACCGAGGCAGGGACATCCACAAAGCAATGAAATACCTTTGAATTAATGCTGTTTTCATACATGATCCAAATTGCTCAGACATGCAAATGTAAAAACTGTGTTTGTTGCCAACAGCGCATGCATTAATTCTTACATGTTCTGTCCCACATCTACATTTGGCAAAACAGTGCTTCAAGTGTATATTTAAATCTTGCAGGTTCAGACACCCACCAAAAGAAAAATATTGAACAGAAAACTTGTGCAGGAGAAAAATTATAGCATACTAATTGCTGTGTAGGCTACCTAGCTGCACTGGGTAATTGCTATTCATGTCACCCATAGGGAAGCCTGTGTAGACATGGGAGAAAGCTCTGCAACTAGAACTGATTTTTAGGGCAAATCCCTGTGGAGAATGTTGGCTATACCACGTGCTCAGAGATGGGATAATTAAAGAAGAAAATTACAGGGTAAGCACTAAGGGATAGCTGAGTATTTATGGAACAAAGGTTTCTTTAATGAATCCTGAAGTCAGGGCCAGTTCCAGGCATTGGGGAGTCCTGGGCAGAGAGTGCCCATACCCACTACTAGGTCTCCCTTCTTGCCCACCCACCCACATGCCCCACATGCCTGTGCATCCTTCCTCTGTCCACCCACAAGCTCTTCTGCCACCTGGAGGCACAGGTGCCCACACTAGTTGGTGTAGCTAGAAGTGCCACAGCCACGGCCACCAGGAACACTGATGCTTTGTGTGCTGCCTACATGCCCTTCTCCAGCAGTGCCAGGCAGCGTATGCCACTGGGAGCACAGATGACAAAGCACTCAGAAGGAGGCCGTGGAAGGGGGTGAGCTCAGGCACCAGAGGAGATGCATGAGTAGAGAATCAGCAGCCGTGGGCCCTGCACGGAATCCACCTCAGGGTATGCTGATGCTGGCCCT
>NW_015220695.1:0-1086 GCF_001447785.1 Gekko japonicus | reverse complement strand
AAAAAAACCCCACAAACAAACAAACATGCCCATCACCCAACTTTGAGGTTTTGCCAAAGGTTACTTCACACAGTGGTGAAATGTGGGCAATTTGTCTCCATTTTCTCCCCCTGGCTTTCCAGGTGCCCATGGGCACCAACACGTGTTGCCTAGAGGTCTCCTGCCATAGTTGGAGATGGGATGCCTGGCTACCTATTCACCCACTGGAATGTGATGTTCATTCATAAACTTACAGGGCAGTGAGTGTGTGTAAAGAAGGCACACATCATACCAGAAAAATACCAGCAGCTGGAAAAATCGACTCAAAATGGGTTGCAGAGTTCTGGTTTTGGAACATGTATTGATGAACAGACATTTTGATTTCTTCTTGGCACAGCCTTTCACCACTCAGCGCTGTGCATTGGAGTGTTTGAGTTACTGTGAGTATGACTCAGTGGGTTATTTTGAACTGTGTGGACTGGGGTGTCCCCTGACCAGTGTCAGAGACTGGATAAATAGGTCTCTGACTGCAGACTTTTCCTCAGTGGGCAGGTCACTTTTGAGAAACAGTTTTTCATAAGAGATGGACAAACTGAGGAAAGAACAAAGCGTTCCAAATAGAGTTATTGTGTTCTGGGAGACAGATCCTGAAACTGGCTTTAGATCCTCCAGTTGCTGAAGAAGAGTCAACAGAAAGCGGTTATTTGCACCTGATATTCTTCTATCATCCACAGTTGTCCCATCCTGTGACATCGTTTCCCAGTGAAGCTTTCCCAATATTCTGGAAAGAATTTCAGGACAAATGGCAAGCTGCCTGGGGAAGAGGAAAGCAGAGAATGGTCCACCTTGCCATTTCCTTCCAGGAACTTGTCTGCTGTATCCAGCCCAGTCTTTTGCTTCCATGTTGTAGAAGCAGAGAGAAATCACCTCCAACTATAGCGACAGTCAGAAAGCTTCAGCTTCACTGCCATGATGTTTCTTGGGGGGAGGGAGTTTATTTATGAGGAGGGTCACATTTTTTTGGGGGGAGAATTTCCAGCCATTTCCTTTCTCTGTGTGTGCTATGCGCTATCAAGTAACTTCTGATTTATGGTGACCCTAGGAATT
>NW_015220694.1:0-1085 GCF_001447785.1 Gekko japonicus | reverse complement strand
GCCCCACTAGGGGTCGCCAGACGTCAGCTGTGATTTGATGGCTCTTCCCACCATTACATTTGTTCACCTAGACTCTTCTTTTTCTTCTTGATTTAGGGTAGTCCCCTTCATTTAGGGATAGTTTATATTTCAATTAAGTGAGCCAAGGAAATGAGAAAGAGATCCCTTTTCCTCTCTAGAAGAGATAGCTATCCAGCAATTCAGACGATTTTTTTAAAAAAAGAATCAAAGCTTGGAATTGCTTTGACAGATCACTCTGTGCAAATATCTGAAAGTCTTGTTAGTATATTTACAGTGTTTTCACATCCCAGCTTTAAAAAAAAGTTTTTGCTGTGACTCAGTACTTTTCCTTCGCAGCACTACAATGAAACATCTGTTCCCTATAGTATTTGGCAAAAAAAAGCACACCACTGGGTTTGGAAATCTGAGCAAATGGCTGTCCTTCAAGTAGAAGATTGTTGAAGTTGGATCTCAGCTGGGTTTGGCGAGGGCGATGGAACCCACCGGTCATAGGCTGTATAAATAGTTAGCAAATGGCACCCTCTATATTTTAGCATTTTGGCATTTATAAATATCTACAAAATGAATTGTTTCCTGCATCTTAAAAGATCTGACTACAGATTACGTACTTTGGAGGCACATCACCATTTTGACGATGGTGCTATCATAGGCGGGGAGAGGCTTAGCATACTTTGGACCACCACTAAGCAGCGTTCTTTATATGTGTGCGGAGAGCCATCAGCCAACTCTGTGATCTGGAAAAGAGCAGCCATAACCACAGGAGAGCGTGCCAGCTCCCCAAGCGTACAGACCAGATCACGCGAGGTTTTCTCCATGAGCGTATCTGCTGCATACAAAACCCTTCTTGGGACATGATCTCAAAAGTGAATCAAGGGTGCCCTCGCCAAATTGTCAATGAGCCAGCAAGTCAGAACAACTATCACTGCAATCCTAAGAAGAGTTATACCCTGGGGAAGGGCCATGGATCAGCTGTAGAGTATCTGCTTGACAGGCTGAAGGTCACAGGTTCAATCCCTGGCATCTCAAGTAGAAAGTGGGAGCGGTGGTGCAGGGAGTAAAACACC
>NW_015220693.1:0-1086 GCF_001447785.1 Gekko japonicus | reverse complement strand
ATAAATCAAATAAATAAATAAATAAACATCGCTCCTTCTACTGAAATGGCTTTTTGGACTTCATCCTCACAAGGGGATCCTTCTGTTGCTCCAGACGCAAAATTGCTACTTCTGCTAAACTTGTACAATATCTGAACTCCTGGAAGGATTCCAAATATCACTTTTTGCCTTTACTCTTCAAAATCTGAAGCCATTTTGTCCCAAACCTCCCCTTTATTACTTTTGGAGGAGGGTTTAAGCTCTTGCCCGTCTTAAATGGTGGCCCTGCCGCTTGGGCATATTAGCAGGCTCTCGGTTCTGATTTCCCAAGGCCTCCTGTTTTGGCAAGCAAAGCTGCCAATCACGGTTTCCTTCTAAACAATACTCCTGTTTCTACATATGGATCCCAGGCCACCCAAGTATTGCCTTTTGCGGGGCTGCTTGTGAATCACTGAGTCTGTCATTCATGCACAAGGAAACCTCATGACATACCCACAATCCACCTGGGGTGCTACTGCTGTCATTCCGTCAAGCCGCAAAACAGCAAGATTAGAATCAGGCTTGTTTTCATCTTAGGGTCCTCCAAGACCTCACAATGTAAGTGGCCTTGATCTTTTCAAAATAAATACGATTTGGTGGAGTTTCTGTTTCCTTCCACTGTCTTGGCACCATTCCTACAATAGCCATCAGTTTAAAGATTTTTAGTATAACATTTTTTAAATTGTCATCCATAACCTTTTGCTGTTGTTGTTCTAAGGGACCCTTCAATGATAGACTTTCATTGCTCTTCACTGCTTTAATCATCGTTACTCTTGTAAAAGGTGACTTGAAGGTCTCTTTATATGTGTGCAGGTCTGGAGTCTAAGGACTGGGAATGCTTTAATGGGAATCTAGATAAGGCAGTCTCAAAATCATGTTATAGGGTTGCCAGGCCCAGCCTAGCAACAAGTGGGAGATGGGGGATATAGGGACTTCCTGGGGGGGGGGCAATCAGTGTCGCTACCACAATGATGTCACTTCCAGTGCAACTCAGAAATGATGCCATCATGCTAAGGGCGATGGTCTAGCATTCACCCAAAACTCTATGCTTTAACCATAGCTTTGGAT
>NW_015220692.1:0-1086 GCF_001447785.1 Gekko japonicus | reverse complement strand
TCCACCTTTTTCGTGGGTTTCAACACAAAGTTGTCTAATGCACTACTGGCTTAAGGAGTCACCGATTGCCCACATGTGCCACACTCTGCACAACATCCTGGAATTCAGAAACAGAACAGCGATAGAGTCCTGATCTTAATGAATTGTTGCTGCTTGGCAAATAAGACTAGGCAAAGTGGAACCCCATTATCCGCGGAGAAATTCAGACAGGGGGAGTTTTTACGGTCATCCCTGCTATACACATGGGAGAATGAGAATAATTCGAGCAATGGGAGACGGAATGGCTTTTCAAAGTGTCAGGCATTTCTCTGCAGCAGGCAAAAAGATAAATAAATCTTTACCTCGGTCTCCAGGAACCTCCGTAAGGCCCTCTTTTTCTTGATGCTCTTGCGTCTCACGTAAACCGCAAACGTCAAGCCTAGAATGACGATGATGAAGAGTCCGCCAATCACTCCAGCAGCAATCAGGGGCGTTCTATAAATCAAGATCCGACACCGACGGTGAGTCAAAGGACCAAGGTTGTGTGCATGTTCGATATCAATCGTGGGGCACACTTAGGGGAAACGGTGAGGTTAGACGGGTCACATTCTAAATAACGTAAAACACAATTACAGTTGGGACAACGTTTCTCGTGACCACATCTGTTCTGAATTCCTTTATACAGCAGGCATTCATGCACAGGTGAGAGAGGAGAGGAAGGGTGTGCGCAGACAGAAAGGCTGGCAAAGTGCAATTGGTCTGAGGACAAGCGAGACATTTAATGGGAAGATGAAGGTAAGAAAGCACATGCTGAGGAGAAGCGTCTGTAATGTGCCATCTAGAACAACGACTCACGGCCGAGCGACCTGCTTGCGAGAAGAGCGCACTGCCAGAGTCACAAATTCACTTAAGGCTGTGGCTCTTCTTCCACGTAAAGGGGGGAAAAACCAACACACCATAATTTGAGTCTTCATGCAGTATACTCTGAAAGGAGTTATCTCCACAAGTCCGCTGTTGGCTTAGAAGAACCAACTGGAACCAACAGAAAGGAGGCTCAGATCAGCCCACCATAAATTAAATGGTACAAAATGCAAAAAAAAAAAAAAA
>NW_015220691.1:0-1085 GCF_001447785.1 Gekko japonicus | reverse complement strand
TCCCGACCTGGCTCGGCCACCTGCTGGAGACGAGGGGTCTGGGCCGCTGGGCCCTCGCGTCGAGGAGCCGCACTGGAGGGGCAAGCCGCTATCCCAGCCAAAGAACGAAGAGCCGCGGTCCCCCTGCCGGGCTCTCCCTGGTTTCTGACCCCCGTTTCCCATGCACTTAGCAAGCTCCTTTGGTTACTTGCCTCAGGTCGGAGCTGGAAGGAACGAAGCGGTCGGCCCATTGCATCAAAACGTTTCTGGAGCCCGGACGGAGGATAACTCCCGTGCTTAATAGTGCCTGAAGATCCCGAGAAAGTAACCCCCAAGCTCCGCGGCTGGGGTACTTGTGTGAATTGTCTTGCTTCACTGCCAGTCTCTGCCCTATATATATAGATGATATATACATCTGCTGATTTTTTGTGGGGGGGTCAAGCTCCCAGCAGCTGCCCTCCCCACTTTGGAGACCCCCTAGGCTTCGGAAGGACCAAACAGCTTTTCTTCGCGGAAACCGACTGCACAAAGTTCGATACGAATCGAAGCCACAAGCATAACATTCCCCGTAGTCACCGTTTATTTATTCATCTTGATCACACCCGGATTGCAACAGTCATCGGCGAGCCACGCGACACCGGAAGCCGAGTAGTCAAGTTTGAGGAACTTTTTGTTCCAGGCCTCTTTTTCCGGGTAGCGTTTTGGCGGCAGGTGGAGAAACGAACATTCTTCTAGGCCCGTCTATTTCAGCTGTCTTCGAGGGACCCCCCCTTTCCCCGGGGGATTCCTCAAAAGCTTTTGAGCACAAAAAGATGGGAAACGAGTTGTCCGAAGGACACCGTGTTCCCTGTTGCCAGTCTTCCTCTGCCTGGCAGGGCCTCATGGAAATATCAGACACATGGTGAAAGGTGCCCCGCAATGCCTGAACAGTGTGTCCAAAATGTGTCCTCTGCGACATACAGGGACCCCACAGGATCCATTTTATGGCATGCTCGTAATTTTATGCCAGGTGATTTACTTGGCAAAGAAGCTGTGAAAAAGGTTCCTTTCAAGGTCGATGTTCTTGAAAATTGCTCTTCTTTAACGCAGGCTTTTGCACAGGGGCT
>NW_015220690.1:0-1086 GCF_001447785.1 Gekko japonicus | reverse complement strand
TTTTCTACGAAACGACCCCTGACTGTGATGCTATGTGCTTGCAGCTCAGGGGGCCCCTTGTTGCAACATGGGGGTTAAAAAGCATTGCTCTTGAATACACCCCAGCATCGTCTGCAACAAACTGTGGTTCTATAGCAGATATACAGGGGATCCTCAGCAGGCAAATTATTGTGGAAAGGTCACCATAAGGACAGAGTTTGAAAACTGCTTCTCCGTTAATGGGGGAAGGACAGCACTCTAAGAATAATAGCCATGCCTCATTGCTCAGTTCATTTATAAGTGTGCACTGTGGCCACGCTCTTTTTCAGCAGTTTGTCGTAATAGGAATCCCTGAGCAAAGAGACTGGCCTTTCTACCATCTAAGAGCTCCTGAGTGATTTTGACTGGAGTGAATCAGAGGGAACTTTTTATCTGGCGGCTTGGTTGGTTTAATGGAGTACGCGGGCAGTTAGATTGCCGCATGAGTAACATGCCATTCATTTCCGTCACCCACCTCTTACCTCCAGTTTGGGATTGCTTTTCCACAGTCGCATTCTCTCTGACAAGGGCAGCAAGCGCTTATAAAGGAAAAGGCCAAAGGGAGTGTGAATTGACTTTATGTAAATGTTTGGTTGGTGGTTCCAGATCGCTTTGGGCAGCTGATCCTTTTCCTGTTATGGAGAACATTACATTCTCATAATAGGCTGTGACTCAGCCTAATATGGAATTCTTAAAGCACAAATTCACATATAAATGTCAGCCATATGTTAAACAAGGGCTTAATTTGCCATAGAAGGTAAGGACCTTAGCTTGCTTCCTGTTTCCCACCAGTCAATGACTAATATGTTCTATATCCTGAGATCCTGGATGCCACAAAGATCTGCATCAAGTTAAGAAGAATGGACATAGCTTAACGTGTCATGATACTATCATGTGCATTGCCACCCCACCTTTCCTTTAAGGAGCTGAGGGCATTCTCCGTGGCTCTCCCTTCACCCTTTCATGTCCCCAATAACCTTGTCAGGTAAGTTAGGCTAAGAGAGAGGGAGGTTAGTGTCAAACTCAAGCAGCTGACACTGGAACTGAATGGCTGGATTGGTTGCATTG
>NW_015220689.1:0-1086 GCF_001447785.1 Gekko japonicus | reverse complement strand
GTTGCAAATATGTCCACTTTGCAACTAGAGCCCAAATCCACACTTAAAACAGCCTGAGTGTAAGGATGGAAAGATTCCTTCTGCCACCTTGCACAACTAGAATTTGTTGACTTAGCTTCCACACCTGGCCCTCAAATCTAGTCAGTGATCCACACAACAGTAGTAATGGCGAGACAACACTGTTACAAAGTTGAAAGGCACAATGAGATCTGGATAGAGTGAAAAACAAAATAGGAATATAATACAAATATCTAGACTATAGAATTCGCAGTCTCAAAATGTGAAAATAGCACCAAGCATTCACTCTTAACACCAGTACTAGAATATTTAAAGTGATAAGTCACTCCAGGCATCCAAACAATATGAAAGTTATTTCATTCAGGAGGGAACGCAAGAGGCCAAAGAAGTAGAGCAAGAGAGAAAGCAGAGATAACTATAGATACTGATCCACAAAGGTCCAGGTGGGAGTTAGACTCCCTTGGCAGGGATCCCAAGTATCTAGGCAGCAAATAATCCAAAAGGGGAAAGTGAAGAAGGGACATGTTTCATGGGTTTATGGGTAACTATGCAGCTGTGCAAACATGAGCGGTTTGGAGCCAATTAACAGCAGATACAGGACAGAGCACACTGTGGCCAAACTTGACAGGACTGAAGACATGGTAGGAGCAGATTCTGGCCTCAGTTGTAGGCTAAGCTGCTGAGTTTAAACTGAAAGCTTTTTTCTTTCCAAGCCTGAAAAGAGGGAAGGCAAAGTGGGTGACCAGGTGTGTAATCTGACTGAACAAGGAGTAGCTCTGTGGTCTTTGGAAAAGTTCCAAACAAGATTAAAGAGAGGAGGTTTCCAAGTGGAGAGAAGCGACTTTGACGTGTCTTGGCCTGTTTAGAGCGGCAGTCTTGGACCAGTAAACCTGCAGCCAACCAGTGTCCATAGACTATAGAACAAGAATTACAGAACACAGATCCAAATTGAAGGCTCAGAACTTTGATACCCTGTTGATAATTCATTTTAAGCAGTTTAATCACAGTTGTGATAGCTTTCAATATATTGTATTAGAAGTTGTACAGAGAATTCCTGGAGAAAGGACT
>NW_015220688.1:0-1086 GCF_001447785.1 Gekko japonicus | reverse complement strand
GCTTCTGACTTATGGTGACCCTATGAATACGGCCCACAAAAATATAATGCAAAAATGAGTCATTGATACTTGATGTACATTGTACTTTTCAGACTAGTTTCCATATTCTTCACAAAATTTCAGATAATCAAGCACCCAGAGTCAGTTTTGAAGGACACTGAAGTTCATGATGCAAGTTGAACACAATAAAATTGTTTTATTATCTGCCACTACAAAAGAAATTATTTCATGTAGTTCATTAACCAAGAAAAAAATGTATCCACAACAGAACAATAAAGAAATGTGCCATTGTAGCATTACCTATCTCATTCAGTATTAATGCACATTGCCATTTTATTTTGCAGATACAAGTACAACTTTAACCTTATAGTGAAAAGTACTTTATCTTGTACATCCCCATTTAAAATGTTAATGTAATGAATTAACACAAGAATGGCACACTCTTTAAAAAGCCCACATTTGTTCCCTTTAATATTACAATGTGCAGTTCTGTTAGTTCTTTGGAAATTATAACGTACCATTATTTCTCCCCTTTTAGAAGGAGACAAGGTCAGCATATTAAACAGACACATTAGTTAATATTTTTCCATAGGGTTATAAATTTCTGTCAGCAAAGTGTGGCAGTACAGTACAAACTCAGATATTCTGAATATTTTGGCAGCTTCCTTTTAATTAATGGGGAAGAGTTAGAATTATTCCATAAGAACACCTTGAGTAAGTACAAAATAAATATCCATAGGCTTAATATAGGTAAGAAGCAGTTAATCTTTTCTAGCAAATGTGCTAAAGGACAACTCCACAGTAAGAAATATTATGACTCTAATGCTCTGGTGTATAAGCAGCCTCCATGCCTTAGGAAAGTCAGGGGATAGGCAGCAGTGCAAAACGAGACAGGCAGAGAATATATACACCTAACTCTAGTACATAACCAGGGCTGTAAGCAACCCACTTTTATCCAAGCAAGTTACAATCTCTTCATACTTGAGTAGCATTTAGTGTATGGGTAGAAGGAACTCACGCAAGTTTTCATAACAGACATAGTTGCAACATGTGTGAACATTAATAGAAAACAAAACACATGCATAT
>NW_015220687.1:0-1086 GCF_001447785.1 Gekko japonicus | reverse complement strand
CAGAATCACTGTTCCTACACCGGTCACCTTTCCTTTTCTCTTTCTTGCTTGCAGTCTGAAGACTGAGGCAAACTGAAGCATGAGTCAAAGAACAGGGTCAAAGAGAAACAACGGAGATCTCCCCCAGCCATTCCATCGCAGATCATGACAGCGGTACGAACATTCCTATTCACTACGTCAAAAAGAATGTCCATTTCTTTTCTGAGACTGCTTTTTCTCCAAAGCATATTCTGATACATATTCTCCGTGATGAGATTCATTGACAGATGTTTTACAATAATTCTTAATCACCTGCTAAATTCAGCCAACCGGGCACCCCTGTTTAGGACGGGACTATGCTTTCCTGCGTTTTAGTTTCAGTATGGCCTTTTTTATCTCCTTGTTCCTCAGAGTGTATATTACGGGGTTCAGGAAAGGGGTCACCGTGGTGTAGAAGACGGCCACCATCCCTCCCAGTGGATCCTGTGCCCCAGGTCTCAGGTAGGTAAAAGAGAGAGGGATGTAGCAGGTCATCACAATGATGACGTGGGACGTGCAAGTGGAGAAGGCGCGCCGCTTCCCTTCAGCACTCTGGATCCTCAGGATGGCGGAGACGATGTACACATAAGACGTTAGGATGAGAAGGAAGCAAGTCATGGCAACGATCCCAACGTCAACTAAGGTCACCATCTCGTTGAGTGACGTGTCGGCACAGGCAAGCTTCAGCACAGCTGGGATGTCACAGAAGATGTAGCTCACTCTATTATCTGGCCCATAAGGCAGACGGAAGGTGAGGGCTGTCTCCATGGCTGAGTGCAAGCAGCCACCCGCCCAGGTGCCCATAGCAAGCCAAAGGCACGCCTTGCTGTTCATGAGGGTGCCATAATGGAGTGGGCGGCAGATGGCCAGGAAGCGGTCGTAAGCCATGACGGTGTACAGGAAACATTCTGAGCACCCCACAAAGTGGTAGAAGAAGAGCTGGGTCACACAGCCCCCGAAAGAGATGACGCCGCCATCTTCCAGAAACACAGCGATCAACTTGGGCACCACCACTGTGGATGTGGCGATATCCAGGACAGACAAATGGCAGAGGAACCAGTACATGGG
>NW_015220686.1:0-1086 GCF_001447785.1 Gekko japonicus | reverse complement strand
GGTGTGGTGTGAGTTGTGAATATAAACTGACCTGTGAGCTGGTAAAAGCATCTCAAGTCTTGATCTTATAAATAAAGTATGAAATCACTCTGCTATGCATCAACATCAGTACTTTATAGTGGTCCAGAGCCAAGGGTCAGCTAGGTGCTCCTGCCAGCTGTACAGATACTTTCAACAGAGATGGCAGCTTGTGCTTAGATGCTGTGAATCTGCAAATTGCATTTTTAATGTCCTGACCCTTCTAAATGAGTCCAGGAGAGCTATGCACAAGATATGTTAGAGAGGTGCTTGCACAATTACACATGCAATCTGGAATCACTGCTGTGGGGCCAGTCATTCTGAATCCAGTAATGATTTCTCAAAGGGACATTAAACACATTTCATGTTGACTCTAAGGAAGCTCCCATTTATGTTACAAATTACTTCTGTCAGACTTGAGGCACCAGGATTTCATCTGCGGGGGCAACAGGATCCTGTGTGCTTTGCAATTTAATTGGCTACTCTCTACGCCTTTATAAAAGCTTGTTTAGCAGTCTGTTTCCATTGAGTTGTGGGGGGGGGATCTGCTGCTAGTGTAGGAATGTCAAGAGGTCTTTTATTTGATTTAAAAGTTAGTTGAAACTCTTTCTGATAGATATATATCTGTATTTTCCCTGCAGCATGAAGTTCAGAAATTCCCTACCTGGGTAATATTTGAAATACTCTTGTTTGTTTTCTATGAGGCTAGGGAACAACAGCTCACATTTTGGGGGAAATATAGAAGTTGTTCAGGACAGGAATGTTGCAGTTGTCCTAAGAGCAGCCCCAATGGATCAGTACAATAGTCCATCTAGTCCAGCATTTGGTTCCTAACAGTGTCCAGGCACATGCCCTCAGATACCCACAAGGTCATATACACAAATAGCCTTTCCAGTTGTCATCCCTCCTTGCAACTGTCATTCAGAAGTATACTGTTTTTGTAAATGGGGGCTCCATTTTTCTATCATAACTGGCTGTTAAAAAATATAGTCCTATCCTTCTAATTCCCCCTTTAAAGGTCTTTCATAGCTATCACCTCATATTGGGTTAGCAAATTCAATGTTCTTT
>NW_015220685.1:0-1086 GCF_001447785.1 Gekko japonicus | reverse complement strand
GGTTCGTCTTTGCCCATTGTTTGTTTTCTCTTAATTGGCGTGGCTTATGTAAGAACTCACATTCTGGCTGTCTTTCAGACCAACATGACTCTCAACGAGCGCTTCGGAATCCTGAAGGAACAAAGAGCGGCCCTCTCTCAGAACAAAGGCAGCCGTTTCGTGACTGTGGGCTAGGGCCTGCCCGGCAGAGGGATGCCCCTGCGCGGATGGCCTCTCCGTCGAAGAAACCGAACTCACAGTGGGCAGGACGGAATGGGATTTGTTTCAAGATGCCGATGTGAAGCTGGGTCTCTCTCTTTCCTGTCCCTCTTTTATTTCTTAAAAACACCTGCCTTTATTTTGAATCATTAAAACAAATCCCAGGTATGGTATTGGGCAATAAAAAAAGGAGAAAATCCGATAGTGTACTCGATAGGTGGTGTCGTGGGCGCCATAATAGGAAAAGGTTCTGTGTAGCCCCAGAGAGGAGGGGACAAGCAACCGCGCTTCTCTGAGTACCCCAAAGCAGCCGACGGAGGTTGGTTATTAAAGGTAGAGGTCCGTCCTTGGCCCGCAGCCCGCGGCGAACAAACTGAAAAAAGGGTGTCAGGTCATTTCGTTCACATCCCTCCCTCCCAAAGTTGGCCCCTCCTGTTCAGCACAGAGTTCAGTGTTGAAGAGCCCTTCATTTCTCCCGGTTGCTTTTCTGCTCCTTCGGAAAGCTGGAGTTCTCCCCTTCGTCTGATATCGAAAGCCCCAAGTTGTTTGGAAACCTGAGGAGGTAAAATAAAAACCCAGTATATTCTTAACAGCGTTTGGAGTCCAAAAGGGCTGTCACTCTTGCAAGTCACAATCAAGAATGAGGCTGTGGTGAGAAGCCAACCTTGTGTGTTTTGAAAACTAGGCCTATCTCATTGGGGGGGGGAAACGTTTCGACTGACGCAAGCGAGTTTCTTTTTCTTTTTTTATACTGCCGGCGTGCTCCAGATCTTCGCCAACCGAAGCAATGATTCGATGGCTATCGAACGCTAACCTGATAAAATTATTTTGGTGGTCGCGATGTAGAAAAGCGCACCTCGTACCTCCCGATCCTTAAGTGTTAGTTTA
>NW_015220684.1:0-1086 GCF_001447785.1 Gekko japonicus | reverse complement strand
AAAAAGATGGGCACGTCTCATTTGTGTTGGAAAACCAGATCTCACAATTCATAGCAACTGAAGAGTAGCATGGTGCAATGATGCCTCTATATAATAATAATAATCCGGTTATGCTTCAATATTAGAGCTCAGTTGTTAGTTTTCTGTAGCTGTAATTAACTGTGGAAGAGACCATTTCTGTGAGGGAAGAGATGATCATCCCTGGTTCCACAGATGTCTCTTGAATAGGATTTGATAAAAAAACAAGCTATTTAGCTATATCAATTATATAAACATTGAAAGTATTCACAAAGTGATGAAATGGCTTTATAAAGTTCCTAAAATGGAACCCTATATGTTTCATTAGTTCTGTAGCTTCCTCTTAAAGCACACACCCACACACACAAATGTCACAACAAATGTTACAAACAGGATCTGAAATTGTAACTCACGCATGGAGCCCAATTGCCATTAATGGACTCATTAATCTGCTACACATTTTCAGAATTGCAGATATTGTAACACCTGACTACACATGGCATTAAGCTAATAGCTACAGTGATGCTCTGTTGTGCTATTTGGCAGTCTCATTTTCTCTGCTGACTGCCCCTTTTTGCTTAATGTTATAATACTATCTTACATGGGTTACTTGAGACTGGGAAAAGGAACTTGTGCAACCATCAGTCTCAGAGAGGAAGTGATATTTATATATTCATTTGGATGCAGTTCCAAGAGAGCAGAGGAAACTGAACATTACACACAGCAGGGTTAGTGCTTATTGTAAATCTGAAAAGTACAAACCTGCCAAAGTTAAACACTTTCAAGACCCATTGAATTTAATGGGAGAATTAGGCCTCTGCTTAAATCTTTCCCATTGAAATCAATGGCACTTTAAAATGCGTAACTCCCCCTTCCCTGCCTGGATGTCTTGAAGAGAAAGGGACAATTTACATCACAAAGAATAAGTGAGGGGCAAACTCCTTCAGCAGGGATTAAAACACAAACACGCTATTTTAAAATAAATCTCAAATTCTTCAAAAAATATTCATTTTAATTCAGCTTCCCCCCTCCTTCAGATTGGTTTCTCCCACGATGGACTAACGTCCT
>NW_015220683.1:0-1086 GCF_001447785.1 Gekko japonicus | reverse complement strand
CCCTGAACAGTTAAAGAAACCAAGGCGAAGAGGAAGAGGAAGCTGATTGTAGACAGTGTGAAAGAACTGGACAGCAAGACCATCAGAGCCCAGCTGAGTGACTACTCTGATATAGTTACTACACTGGACTTGGCACCTCCCACCAAGAAGCTAATGATGTGGAAGGAGACTGGAGGAGTCGAAAAACTTTTCTCTCTTCCTGCTCAGCCTTTGTGGAACAACCGATTGTTGAAGGTAAGCCAAGCTTTGAGAGATTTTCTTTTAAATACAAGTAGCTGATCAGGCAGTAGATAACTTTTACCTGAAAGTTGTTCCATAAATTAAGCATCCCATTGCATGTTATTTCAGAGAACTTCTGGTGGCTTAACCCTGTTTGCTTTGCCTGTAGCTCTTCACCCGCTGTCTTACACCTCTTGTACCAGAAGACCTCAGAAAGAGGAGGAAAGGTGGAGAGGCTGATAACTTGGATGAGTTCCTTAAAGACTTTGAGAACCCTGAAGTGCCCCGTGAGGAGGTGCCTCAGCGTAATGTGATCGGTTTGTATAGTTTTTATGGCATTCATTTCCCCCTTGCTGAATTTTTAACTGCTCGAAGTTTAGGCACCTTGGTGCTGAAAACAGTGCAGCTTCTTTGTTTTTATATTGCTGTCTCTTGTGTGTCTAAAACGAAGTCCATCTACCAAAAAGACATATATCCCAAGTGGCACAGAAGGAAGCTGTGCACCTGTTAAATTTCCCTGTAGAGATGGATGCAGAAACTTACATCCAGAGTATGGTAGATGGTCATTAATACTTCTATGAAACAGATGAGCCCATCTTGGAAGAACCAAGCCGCCTCCAGGAATCCATGATGGAAGGTAGCAGGACCAACTTGGATGAATCAGTCATGCCACCGCCTCCACCTCAGACAGGCGTAAAGCGAAAGGCTGCACAAGTGGAACCGGAGCCTGTCCTACCTGTGAGTGAGACTGTACCTCTTTACGTGTTTATGGCAGTCATGATGGAGGCATGGGTCCCACAAGATCGGCAATTTAGACATTGCAAAATGGGTCTATTCTGTCCCTCTCCCTGCCCTGCAACCTACTGG
>NW_015220682.1:0-1086 GCF_001447785.1 Gekko japonicus | reverse complement strand
AAAAAACCCCACAGAATTAGCTCCCTGTATAGCAGGCCTGCACAGTCTGACCCATCATGACAAATTCAGCCCACCAGCAGTGTGGACTTCCAGTCCCAGGCAGGCAACAAAGCACAGGGTGGGTTGTTGAGCACTTGATGGGATACCATATGTGGTGGGGGAGCTTCATCAAGGGTCAAAAAATGTGGCTAATATTGTCCACTAACAAAAGTTGGGTCCTAAGTTCTGAACCAAGGAAGCTGCTTTATGGATTTTATTCCTGTACAAGCAATAGCGAGAGGGCTTAAATCCTCAGCAATATGCCATTGAGTTCAAATGGGCAAACAATTACCTTAAACTACGGCATTTAAGAGGGTGTGCTGAGTTGAGAAGATACACACAACTGCTGAAGGGTTTTATTTTCTAATTTTACTTCACTAAGGGCTTGGAGAGCCGCTTAACAGCTTCAGCTGGGTTTTCCATGGACAGAGGTCCTATCACAGAAGCAACATAAATAATTCACAACCAGAGGGCCCCAGAACTAGGCAAAGAGGCTAAATTACCTATCAGCTGAAGAAAAGGTGTTCCCTTGCAGGTCAAGGTTGAAATCATTGATAAAGCAGCATGAAAGAGATCACATCAGACCATGTGTAGATATTCTGGTGGTACCTGGCCTGGGTACTTTTAGTACACCCCCCTATTAAAAATTGCAACATTATTTACAATTCCTCAGTGAAGCTGACTGATGAATGTATGGGCTGATGGAAGGGCATCATTGTTTATAAAGCACCACTGATTCTGCTAAAAAAGGCCAAATGACGCCAGTCACACAACAGCCATGTATTCTGTTCACAGGGGTGTCCTGTCAGAGGTGTAAGGCATTACAACTTAGTCTGAATACAAAAAACACCTCATTACTTCCCTGGATAGGAAACTGCTGCTAGTTACCGGCAGTAAGTGTGACTTCAGGAGTACAGTTCATGGGGAGTAGATGCCATCTGGCTGTCATTATGTGGCTGATTGGGTCTTTCTGTGATTGACTGGTCCTTGATTGACAGGTATTCAAGGAAGGAAAACGATGGGCTGTGTGTGTCAGATATAAACGGG
>NW_015220681.1:0-1086 GCF_001447785.1 Gekko japonicus | reverse complement strand
AACTCAGCTTAGAGGGAGCACTGGCTGCCAGTGGTCTTTGTAGTGGTACCCCAAAAGACCAACAGAATGCCTGCAGAGAAAAATTTTTTCCTGAAGTACTGAACCCCAAAATTCCTTCCCAAACAAGGAAAACAATGTGGGGCACGTTTCTCTTCTCATGCTTTCCTTCTCAATAATGTTTTCATTGTTCACCCCCTAAAACTGCACATTCCTATATATTGTTTGCATGCTTATACGTGGTATGAGACTTGGTTCAGACATATAAAAACACGTAACACAGAAATCCCTCAGATTGTCTATACAGATCTAGCTTTTAAGATATTTTTATCATGGTTGAAAATGTGCTGCTGCAGCTGTGGCAAATTCTGTTTGGCCATTTGGAAGATGCAGTTGTATCTGTAGATTACCCAGGTCTCATATTATGTTGTCCATATGAATGGTATTTCACAGAATAGTTTTTGCATACCACACACAACTAGCTGTGTGTGTTTGCCATGCATCATTTACATATAGTGGGTTGCTGTCTCAGTAAGATATCATTCAAGATTCCAAATAAATTAATTCCAGGCTCAGTCTAGCCGCAGACTGAAGAAGATTGGCTGATGACGTTAACTGGAAATTAATTTCGTTTAAGTCTCAGCCAAGCACTGATAAAAAGACTTCCATAACCTCAGTGGGTAAACAGGAAGTGTGAGTAAGCACCAGACTGAGAAGCCTAACCTGGAGAAGAGACAGCTGGCTCTCATTCTGTTTTGCTTTCCAAAACGTGAAAATGTTTCAGTGGAACAAGTAGATTAATAATGTAAGCAAGACTGCATTGTGATAGGAAATCAGTCTCCTTGGAAGGGATTGTGTAAGAAGTCCCAGATTTAAAGTAACTGAAACTGGCTTCAAACAGCTGCAGTTTTCATTCTTGCTGTGATGTTGTTGTTTTGCATCTACTTAGAAGCAGGTTTCCAGAAGGGTTCCAATGTCAGATCTCACTATTTTGTCACACCTAACAACTGACAAGGTGATCACATAACAAGCCTGTACAGAATAAGTGACAGGACTATGTTTATAGGTATTCCATTGATTTTCAAAGAC
>NW_015220680.1:0-1087 GCF_001447785.1 Gekko japonicus | reverse complement strand
CCTTCATGCCTTGTGCTCCTCTATCTTCTTCAGGCCCTATGCTGCCCAACTCATCTCCACATCTGCTCTTAAGTCCTCACCCAGCTTCAGGCCCACAGCTGCAGAGTCTGCCTGACATCTCTGCCTTCCTTGCATTTGCCGGCCTCTCCAACCCAGGAGCAGTACCTGTCCCTAACAACCAGCCTCCTCCCAGTCAATGCCCTTTTGGCCAGACCCTGCCTGTTGAACAAGCCAGCCCTCGGAGCACTGCACCGACTCTTAAAGGGCCCTCATACCCTATCTGCCCTTCCATGCCACCAGAACAGTTAGTTTTTCACTGTCCATTCATTCTATAGGTATGTATAGCTTTATGCCAGGATTATTGCCAGCACTGGAGGTAGAACACTGGCTGGACAGGATGCTGATTGAGTCTTTCTCCACCTTGGCATATCAGTGATGTGCCAGTTTCTATTCTGGTGTTGTGCTGGTGCACCCCATCATGTCTTGACTTCTGTCTCTTCACATTGTGCCAGGGTTTACATTTGTTCCCTTGATCAATTCCCTTTTTTAAAAAATGAAGTATTTGTAACAGATCTGAACCTCCATTTCAAAGTTCCTCATTTCCACCATTCTACTGCATTTAACATTGAGACTTCCTTGGCATTTGAATGGGAGCTTAAATTGATCCCTTAATTATTCAGTTCAGATTAAACTTCATCCCACAATTGCTGCCAGCTATTCCTAACTGCTTGTCATTTTTAGCTATAATTTGTTTCAGGGCTGAACTTTTCCCCCAAAAGGCATCACACATTAAAAAGGTCACTTCTAGCTTTATCTGTTCAAATGGGTTTCAACCTATGTCTTAGAGTGAAAAACATTTTTTCAAAGATGCTGGGGTAATTTATATCAATTATGTATCTTCTGTTTGCATTAAAAGTCACGATTGCAGGCTGTGATTCTAATGTTAGAGCCCAGAGCCAGCTTAACATTCATTTTATGGCAGATTATCATTTGTTTTAAAAGTGGGAAGAAGCTTTGGGTAGGCAGCTATTAACAGCCCTAATCACTGCATTAACATTGCCTGTTATGGGTGCAGAGGCTGCGAACA
>NW_015220679.1:0-1087 GCF_001447785.1 Gekko japonicus | reverse complement strand
GCAAATAGTTAAACGAACAAGTCTTTTGTTCTAACATTGTTTTCTTTTTAAAAAGACTGGTGAAAGATGTGTTATTCTGGGGCAGGGAAACTTTTCCTTGGCGGAGTCTCTGCAGATGAGACAGATAAGGGCATTTTGCATCATCCCTTGACCACAGTAAACATCATGGAGAACTCCAAATAGACTGATACCCAGAAGAGTGGAAGAAGTTCAAGTGAAATTAACAAAATCTGAAGCTCCATCCAAATTTCTCCAGTTCTCAGGCTTCTATGGCATGGTCCAACCACTGATGTCCCATGGGATCAATTGACTACCTTGGATGGAGAGAACAGAGGGACATGCAGCCCACTCAATGTATTTGCTAATTAGGTGACACAAGGATGAAATGAAGAGAGCAGGGCCTGAGGTCCACTCTCTGAAAATGTATTTCTTCATTGAAGCCAAACTATAGTGTGATATTTGGCATTTTTTCCTATATTTTTCTACCGAGCTAGTTTGACTGAGATCCAACTGGTGCCTAACAGCCATGTATGGTGGCAGCCAAGTGTTCAGCTTCCTCCTCTTTTTGCATTCCCAGGAGCACGGAACAAACATTAGTTTACTGGACTCTTAGGGAACCACCATACATAGCTGGTGGCTATCTTCTGATTTCATTGGTTAGCAACGGTGCACATCTGATGTAAAAACATACTGATGTTTTCATTTCTTGGGCACTGGCTTGGTTAATTTCTATAGTGAGCAATCTCACAAGAACCCAGTAGCTTCAAAACCTTCTGTGAATCCCAGAAGTATCTGCTTTTAGTTTGTTTTTGAGTTACCTGGCTGCCAAAACACAGAGATCTTCCTGAACACTAAGGGTCAAACTAAATACAACGATCTGAGATCTGTAAACAGATTGGATCTCCTGCTATTTTTCACATTTAAGCATAGCAGTGAAGGAAGAGAGGGTTTGATGTTTCCCCCATGCTGTCTCCAAGTTGAATCATCCACACTCCAAGCTGGTATTTATTTATTTAAAATATTTTTATGTCACTTTCCCAACTCAGTTTTGTGTCCCTAAGGCAGCAGACAATCAAAAACATTAAAA
>NW_015220678.1:0-1087 GCF_001447785.1 Gekko japonicus | reverse complement strand
CCAATGTTACCATTTCAGAAATTCAAGCATATAAATTCCAGATTTCCTGTGAATGCTCTTCTCCAGCTCTCAGCAGTGGAATATCCAAGCACCAGATGTCTGAGTGATGTCTTTGGCATCAAACTACAGTGTACCAGTTGCTAGGTATTTTTCCTATCTCAAACACTGTTGATAACTATATCACATAAATCCTATCCTAATATTTTATCCACTGGATAGTCAATGAAAAACAGATATAAAACAACATGCTGGCCATTCCATTTCAGAGATACAGACTGTCATGGCTGCAGTACTTAAGGCGCACTGAAGACTGGTGAAAGCTTTGCCAAACATGAATATTTGGATCAGTGGGACTGTTCAATTTCAACTCTGCTTCTGGAAGAGCCATGAGGCTAACATGGGCCTTAGAGAAGAGGCATGAATGACAAACGCAGATGCTCAGTTGCCAAGCAAAAGAGTTACAATAGTGCTAAATGATTCAATGGATTGTTCAGAGAAGCACCAGAAGACAAGAGCCAAGTCATTCTTTAGAAATAAATGTGAATTACAGATGTCAGTGGAGGCTTAAACTCTTAACAAAAACTTTATAAGGACATTTAAGACAAACACGGCAAGGCTGTCTGGAAGAGGGTTTCAAATTCCTCCCAACTCTGCATCAGATGTCTAAATTAAGCCCACTCTCTAAGGATGAGAATTGGAGCACTTGAAACTGGGAGAAAGGCAGAAGAGAGAGGGATGAAGTCGCGACTCATTCACAGGCAGCCTTTTAAGAAAGGATACAACTTCATAGACTGCTGCCAGGACTGGAATAACCCAAAGAAAATTTCTGGCAGGCTGAAAAGCCCGTATCTGTAATTGCCACATTATACAATGCAAGTGTGCAGTCTTTCACTTCAATTCGGCTGATGCCATCTTGGGGCATGAGGGGAAGTAATGAGATGGTGTAGTGGCTGTGGCCTTGGAATGCTATAGTCGGAGACTGCCTGGTCATCCCCTCCACTGCCCACCATTCTCTCAAAGGCCAGTCGTGGGAATAGGGTGGGTGCCCTGGCATTGCACCAGCATCAGACATAATTTCTGGCAAAAA
>NW_015220677.1:0-1087 GCF_001447785.1 Gekko japonicus | reverse complement strand
TTAGCCCAGAGGCCGACATCAGATGAGACACTGGAAGATCCACAAGAAAACCTCCACAACATCCACAGAGCTAAAAAAAGAGCAGCTGCAGGGGGGCTCCTCATTTAGATTGGGGTCATGCAGTGGAAGGGGAGGGGAGGTTACCATTCAAGCATGGTTTCACCAAACTGAATGATGCCATTGGTCTGTGGATGATAACAGATGGGAACACAAATTGGGAGCGGTTTTAACTGACAAAACCATGCTGGGACGAAGAGCTTAACCCTATCTCTCCTTCTCCGCCTGAATTGGGGCTGCACAGGGCTGCCATATCAATTTTAAAAAGCACTGGAAAGATCCTCTATCTCCAAGAGTCTCATCTACGGAGACCTTCAGCTAATTTCCTTAGACTTAAACGGGGCTTTGAGTGGCCAAACTGGATTATGCCATTTAGGTATAACACTGAGAGAGCTAGTTTTTTCAAAGGTATTTGCAGCATTTGAGTACCCACTGAATGTTTGTTTCTTTCTAGTGTCCAATATGTTTTCTCAATACAGCAACCCCATGATGCAGGTCATATGGAGATAAAGTGAGTTGCCCAAGGCTTCTGTGAGGGTCATGATTGAACATGAATTTGAAACTTTGTCTTTTGCCCCCCAACACTAGTACCATGCCATTCTTTGAAAGGCCAACTGAACTTAAGATTTAGAAGAGCAACAGATTGCGTTTTGTGATTATGCAGAGCCCTAACCCATAACCTAGCAGTCAGACTCCTTTACTGCATTGTTAACATCCCAGATGTTATTCTCTCAGATGGTATTCACTCTCTAGGCGGACAGATCCATAGAGGCACAAGAATTAAAGGTGAACCGAACCGCCACGGTGTCTTGGCCAAACTAAACATGATGGTGTCCTCCTCGTGGCCACCACCACTTTAAAGTCATTTAAAAATGCCGCAAGGGCCCAAGCAGTGGGGCACTCGTGTTCCCCCCACCTTTTTAAGTGTCAGAACAGCTGTGGGGTGTACATGTGCAGCCATTTCAGCACTTGACAAGGGGAATGGAGGAGTGCATCAGCCTGCCACACTGCGGGCCCAGTCAGGATTGGG
>NW_015220676.1:0-1087 GCF_001447785.1 Gekko japonicus | reverse complement strand
TTTTTTTTCACTGCTAGACAACCAGGAGGTATTTGAGTTCCTTTTCAAAAACGAAGTTCTAAACTGACAACTTGAAGTGGTAGCTTGTTAACTTTCTGAGCAATTGCTTGCCAAATGCTGTGACTGAGATTGGCTTTGTTCCAACATGGATTGACAGGAAGCGCTTCCATTTATCTTTGGCAAATGGAGAGCGAATGCAGTGTTTACAAGCCTCTTTCTGATTAAACTGGGGCACACCTTTCCAACCAATGTTGAGTCACTTCTTGGACGTTTTTTTCATACTCAGAGGCTATCCTCAAGTACATGGAAGACAGAAAGTATCAGCTGAGAATTTTCAGTTTCAAATAGAAAATATCTGCCATATAGAGAAAGCACGAGGGAACAGTCAGGAAGAAAAAAAAATTGCAAAGGATTTTCTGCATTGAACCAAGGAAATATGAGCAGCCTAAATGTCAGAAGTCTGCACAGAAATGACATTTAGATGGCACATGGAGCTATTTGCTGCTGAATAACTGTTCTTCCACGCGATCTCTATTATTGCTATTTATTCCAAGAAACATCAAACTGCTAATATTGCATATGACGTTCTACTATTTGTTTTTACAAAATTTGTTACTCAAGAACATTTATTGAAAATGGTTTCATTTCAAATAGTGGGGCTTTTTTGCAAAAAGTACAGCATCTAAGTTGAAAGGTGCTGAACGTGCTTGATATCAGTAGTAAAGTTGGGGAAAACCCTCTGGTTGTTGAGGTAAAGGAGGAGAGGCGATACTTGCACATCAGTAATAAACTTCCTGGAACAGGGATCTGTATGTGGCACTGCAAAGCTTCATCCACACTCATATTGCCATGTTGTGAGAAGATCATTGCTAGTTTGCCACCCTCTGGACCATGCAGTTTGATTTGTGGCCTCAAGCTCTCCTGGCACATGTCATTGTTTCCCTATTCAACACTGAGACAGACCGCAAGAGAGGAAGGGCCCTCTCCCCCTCTTACTGCCCAGCATGGCTCAAAGTGTCTCTTCCTGGAGTGCAAAATCCCAATAGCAGATGGAGAACTGAGATAATACTAAATTTAGTGAAAGAGT
>NW_015220675.1:0-1087 GCF_001447785.1 Gekko japonicus | reverse complement strand
AAAATCTTTGCCTGCCATTCCCTTCACATTTTGGTCATTCTAGCATCCCGTTTACCCCTTCAATGTACCCTAATTTCAAGATGCAATTTTCTTTCAAAAAAAGCCCTGTTTGTTTCCGTACTGAGCCACATCTGGCCCCGGAGCCCCTGCCCTTACGTGTTCTATAAAAGCTTACCATGCTTCCAAGTTGCACAGCCTGTGTCTTTGACCTCAGAGTAGGACCGGTGCATAGGAGGAGGACGGTCTCAAATGCATTAGTCACCTCAGGCATAGACCTCTTTAGTCATCTCAAGCCTTTAGTCGTTCTAAATGGGGCACTTGATTCCAGCAAAATGATATTAATTAATTGTCCTGGCAAATGCTGTAGTTATATGAGATTTTAAATAATAAAAAAGTAACAAAACACTTTGAATTCAGATTGGTGGTTATGCTGTGCACCTGACCTCTTACTGTACATTCTGTTTGCCATTTTTGTTATGGGATTTAAAAGGGGGGGAGGGGGGATATTGCAGGAAAGTAATGCCTTTCTTTTGGCTCCAATGCTGTCAAACAGGAAGTAAGTCTCCTTAGGATTTTTGTGGCACAGAAGTGGGGGGGAGGGGTGAACAGCTATTAAATGCATTGCAACACAGTCTTTTTTCACCAAATGCAGCAAGGGGAAATCTCTCTGTATTCTGACGGATCGCCATGTGGGTTTTCAAGCAGATAAAAAGCACAAGAAGCTTATATTGTACTTCCTCTGCCCATTTGCAGTACTGCAAAGAGTGGCTTTTAACAGCTTCAGCGAGAGAGGGGTTGGGGTGGGTTAGGGAAGGATGAACTATTTCACTCACTTTGGATGTTTTAAGCTCTCCGAAATCTCAGTTCATACCAGGAATCGATGCGACAAATATTTAGAGAGTCAGAGCAGCTTGCAGTTGGTAGATATTTCCCTATTCAATACCTGTCCTTGGAGTGCCAATATCTCAGGACCAGTCTAGATGATAAGAACAGAAGCAAAGAATGTTTTCTTCCGTGTCGGCTTTAAATTTTCAGATATGCTCACAGTGAATATGGCACAAGAGGAAGATGGGTCTCGAGGCTCCTG
>NW_015220674.1:0-1087 GCF_001447785.1 Gekko japonicus | reverse complement strand
TTCACAGGCATTCCGATCATTAAAATGGCCAACTTGTGTCAAGCCGAGTTTCTTGCAGTTTGTCCCTCTCTTCATAACTGCATCCTTTAAATGACCAACATCAGATGGATTGCCTGCTTTTTGCATTGGTGCAGGCAGCAACATTGGTTGAAGAAGCGATCACAAGAACTGATTGCAAAACTGACTGGATTCATGAGCAGACACAAAAGTCATACTGAGACACCTACAGTTAGACTCAACTCAGAAATCTCAGATTGAATATTTTGTTTATTTTTTAGTATATGCCTTTTAAAATTGGAGGCAGGAGAAACAGGGGTGCAGCTGTGAGAAGCAGGTATTCACACAAGACAATAGTGTAGTTGTGTTGTCACATTCACCCATGGCTGCTGAAGTGGTGTCAAGTCCCTAGGGGATCTTCCTTGACCCCTGGGTACAGAAATCAAAATGTGCTGTTGCTCTTTTCCCTAATCTTCTCCCCTCCAAGTGCTCCTCTCCTGCTCCAATGCTGCCTCCACTGCCTCACAGTGGCCATCCTCTGACTTCCCCAGCAGCTAGCCTTCTTCCTCGGGCCCCTTTTGACAGCCAGGTTGGCTGGAGTAGACCCCACCTGGCATCCATTCCAGCACAGATGTGTTTTCTTCCAGCCAGGCTATCAGAAGCACCATGATGCACCTTGGGCCCCATGGGGCTGCTCAGGCTGCCACTTGTGTAAATAAGACAAATCCAGATGCACGCAGATATATCCAAACTACTTGCTGAATTACCAGCTCCCTGCTCACAACCAGTGAGTATGGCATGAGCCAAATCGGTAGGTGTTCAAGCATAAATAATCCAAACTCACAGGTAAGGTTTTTGGAAGAAACATTTCAAACAAACAAATACAGACCTGCAGTTTGTATTCTTCATCCCAGGATTCCTTCGGTTAATTGCTGAAGCCAGACATGCAACAGGCAGAAACTACCGTTCTATTGACCAGGCAGGCTACAACAGAAGTCTAGGCAAATCCTGAAACTTTATACAGCCGAGCAGTCAGATGACCTGATGAGTTTATTTACTGAAATTATTTTGTTGTTCAGTCGCACAGTCG
>NW_015220673.1:0-1095 GCF_001447785.1 Gekko japonicus | reverse complement strand
TGGGCAATTGGCCTGATCCAGCATGGTTTCTGTTATGTCCTTATGTCTGGAGCAGTGATGCTCTGTCTTCTTGGTGCTTGGGCGGGCCCTAGTGGGAAGGCTTTTGGAGTTCTGGTCCTGTGGGTGGACCTCGTGATGGCACCTGAGTTTTGGCCACTGTGTGATCTGATCCAACATAGCTTCTTTTTTGTTCTTATGTCTGGGGGCAGTGATGCTCTTTCTTCTTGGTGCTTGGGGGGGCCAGAGTCTTCTTGAGTTCTGGCCTTGCTGGTGGACCTCCTGATGGCCCCTGGGTTTTGGCCACTGTGACACTGTGTGACATTGAGTGTTGGACTAGATGGGCCACTGGCCTGATCCAGCATGGCTTTTCTTACATTCTTATGTCCAGGGCGGTGATGATCTGTCTTCTTGGTGCTGGGGTGTTTGTGTGTGGACCTCCTGATGGCCCCTGGGTTTTGGCCACTGTGTGACATGGAGTGTTAGACTGGATGGGCCACTGGCCTGATCACGGACTCTATGGCATTGTACACCCAACTGAGGTCCCACCTCAAATCCCGCCCTGCTCGGGCTCCAGCCCCAAATCTCCAGGAATCTTAAGTAGTTCTCGTGGGCTCATATTCCAGGAGGCTGCTGCACATGAAGAGAAACTTCCTAACTGTAAGAGAAATTTGACAATTTAAGCCGATTATTGAGGGGTGTGTGTGTGTCTCCTGGGAGGTCTAATGAAGGATTCCAACACTGGGTTGGGAAATACTTGGAGAATTGCGGGTTAGCGTGTGGAGAAGATGGGATTTGGGGAGGGGAGAGACCTCTTCAGTATATAATGTCACATAGGGTCCACCCTCCAACCACATTTTCCAGGTTCATAATTGATGTTTTAGATATCCAAGCACATGTCAATTGTCATGTCAACTTCTCGAGTTGGAGAAGAATGTATCATCCCTAAGACTTGGCTTGATAGTTCTCCGTGCCTCTTCTAGTTGTAACAGTTCCATGTCTTTAAAGTCATTCTTAGGAAGTCTTCCTCCTTCGGTTGGCAACTCCTGAGGACTTCGAGGCAAAAAGTTAGAACATAAGAACATCAGAGAAGCCAGT
>NW_015220672.1:0-1087 GCF_001447785.1 Gekko japonicus | reverse complement strand
ATTCAATACAGGCCTAAATAAAAATACAAATTTCAACTTTAATCCCGGGCACTGCACAGCTGGCTGTGTTTCTAGGGCCAATGGAAAGCAGACACTCAGGAGCTTGTGAGTGTGTTTTGTGTGTGTGTGTGTGCATCTATCACGAAATAAAGTCAGCCGCTCCCAGGATGAACAACCGTCTGCCGGCATCCAACACCGCAAGCTGCCTTTTCCCCCCCTGTCCCATTCCAAGCCTTTGCGAACAAGGATTTACCCTCGCTGCGGTGGCGTCGTCCCGACATGAGGCAGATAGAAATACTCTTTTGTCTCTGCAGTCAGCCGAGCGCTTCACCTCAGCGGTGTTTGGGAGCGCCCCCAGTCGCAGGGCCACCGAATCTCTCCTCGGCCTTTCGGCGCCCTCCCGAACGTTCGCTTCTGCGATTTGACGTCAGCTTTTTGAAATGGCTCGCTGCGATGCGCTGTGGCTTTTTGTGTTCTCTTTCGAGTCATAATATTGCTTTGGCCGTAACCTCGGCGCTTTGAGGTATAATTGCCCCTGACAAGAGGGTGAATCAATGGCGGAGGGTTGATAAGCATTACACAGAGATGACAGAAGTCGGGACATATTGGATTACTGCTGTGAATATAATAAAAGGCAGCCTAAACACGTTGGCAGCTCAAAGACAAGTCATTTCATAACTCTCTAGTGGGGCCATTAACTTCCATTTACTGCCACTGATAACCAGGTTTCCAATGGTCTCTGCAGGATCCCCTTACAAGCCTTTTAACACTTTCCCCGCCAGGCATGGCTGGGGGGTAAGTCTGGTCTGAGGGGAGGGGGGAGATGACACTGACAATCATACCACAGCTTCTTTGCTTTACAAAAGCTGGTTTGACCTGGGTTTTCCATTTGAGAAGACTCTTAAGGCCGATCCTGAGTGGAGTTCGCTGTTCAGGGTCCATTCTGCATTGCCTTTGTTGAAGTCAATGGGCTTCAAAGGGTGTGGGTCTGGCTTGGGAGGGCAGATGGAGGGAAACAGATCTATTTCTTGGGTGTGGCCAAGAGGCATATGCCCGTGGATGCTAGTTGAAGGGTGTCCCGGTTCTG
>NW_015220671.1:0-1087 GCF_001447785.1 Gekko japonicus | reverse complement strand
GTAAGAAGCAACTTGATGGCACATAATACGCAGCACACAGTATTGACAACTTTTTTCCCTTTCAAAATCTCACAAACTGGATGCTCAAAAGTAATAAATAATAAGAAAAAAATTACCACCACCATGGAATAACGCCATTATGCCATGAATTAACTAAACACACCTTAGATACGAAAATTCAGGTCAGTGGCAAGTGCATCAATTTTTTGGAAGTGGAATCACAACTGAGCAACAAAAATAATAACTGTCCCTCTCCCCACCCCACATTAAGTGGAATCAGCTATTCTAAATATCTGGCAACAAAAATTTGGCAACAATCCTTCCCCATACCAATTTTAAAAATCTAGGCTACAACCTGCATTTAAGCTAGCAGCCATCACTAAATCTTGTGGAAGTGAATATCATTTGTGGCCTTGGAAATGTGGTATGTTCCTAGATAAAGTTTGAGTGTGCATCTTCTTGATGGAGTAATTACTATTACATCACAAAGCAACTAGAAACAGTGGTATCTTTGAACTCAGGACCACTTAATGGAGGCAAAGCTGGGCTGGAAGGATTAGACACACAATGCATTTCATAGGGTTGCCAGGTCTCCCCCTATGCTGAAAGACCTCCTGCTGCCAAACCCACACAGAAAATAACTTTTAAAATCATTGTTGGTACAACGGTGTGATGACACTTCCAGGGAAAACTGGGATGCGATGTCACATCGCTCTAAGAATCATCAGAAGCTCTATGGTATTACCACAGAAGTTCCAGCAATTCTTGGAGTGAATGACATCACTTCTGGAGTTACCTGGAAGTGATGTCACACCATCACGCCAATGGCAGCACACCCCTGTGTCCTTGCCCTCCAACTCCCAACAGATGCCAGCTATTGGCTGGCAACCTTTTATATTCAGCAAAAAGATCCTCTCAATTCCCTCTCTCAGAATTTTCTCATCCTACAGGAAAGCACCTTCAGTTTGATAGCCAGAAATTGATCTGAGGAACCATGAATATCTGAAAATGGTTAATGGCTCTGAAGATGGGAAAGCAAATTACAGTAACAGGAATTCATCTTTCATTCTAGAAAGTCCAAATAAGA
>NW_015220670.1:0-1087 GCF_001447785.1 Gekko japonicus | reverse complement strand
ATAGTGGGCAGATGTTTCAAGGCATGCTCATAAAAGAGTGCTAGGATTCTGCCAGTCCTAACATCTGGTCAACCCATCCTCTAGCAGCCTGAGGAAACACGTAGACGTAGGTACGTGTGTATATATTTATCTGTATTAGTACATGTTCGATAACACCCAGGAATGTTAATTTGGGCTGCTCATATAAGCATCCTCTTTCTGATAGTGGACAGATGCTTCAAGACACGTTCATAAAAGAGTGCTAGGATTCTGCCGGTCCAAACATCTGGTTACACCCATCCTCTAGTGGCGCGAGGAAAGGAATTGGCCGCACATTTCCAAGGAACGTACAGATACTTCTGTAACCTTTGCCAACACGTGTTCTTCAGAATACTGTAGGAACACAGCAGGAAAATGGACTTCTTTGTGTTTTTGTCAGATTTAATGTTCCATAGGGGACCTAGGAACCTTCATTTGCAAGGACACTTTTTTTTTAACCAGTGGTGGAAACCAAAAAGTGCCCCCTATAGGCATGATATGAGGAACTGGACAAACACATGAGCAAGCCCCTCACTCCACCGTTTCTTCTGGCTTGGTACGGGGCCTGCGGCTGTTCCAGCCTTCCCCTACTTGAAATGCTGACTCTCTATTCAAGTGAGCACATCTCCGAGCCAAGCTAAATAACAGTCATGTCTATCGGGAGATTAGGTGCCTGACACCGGAAACAACAGCCTTTACATACAGCCCAGAAGTTAAATAGCAGCAGCGAAAAGTCAAGGACTCCACTTTCCCTGCTCTCACAATATCCCAAGCAGAGGGGCAGGCAGGACAGTGGGGCAGGCGCCATCTCCCTGCTCCTCCGCTCCTGAGAAACTGTCTCTTCTGCCATTAGTATGTTCACAGTTCTCTGGCTGTAGAAGTTTCCCCTGGCCTTCCCCGCCCCTTCCTGCTTCAGCTCCCAATAGGGTATTCAGGTCTCCTGCCCCCTCTGCTGCTCCATCAGTCAACAAGGACAAAAAAGTAAATAGAAAAAATTGCCATTGGCATTACAGTGTTACATCACTGCCGGGGAAAACCCAGAAGTGATGTTTTACCATAGAGTTTCCAG
>NW_015220669.1:0-1087 GCF_001447785.1 Gekko japonicus | reverse complement strand
GACATCTAATAAACAATGTAATGGGACTAAGATTACAGGTGCAAAACGAAGCATAAATTATTAGACATGATATGTTGACAATACAGAAAATGGTATTACACAGGTAAAAAAAACAGAGCACAGAGAGAGTAGCAGAATACATACTGTACACAGTGGTACAGCTCACTGTCCCACTGCTTTTATAAGAGCACCTTCCTGAACCGCATTCTCATAAAACAGCTCATTACCTAACAGCATGCTAAAACTGAATCTATCATTCTATCAATAGGACTGGTTCTCTACCTGAACAACCACTTGGAGTGGCACAATAAGGAGGGTGCCCATACACGGCAGGGACTTAGCTTGCTCCCAAACTGCAGCATTACAGGGAAGGCAGCAGTTAATACTTTATTTGCCATGATAAAAGATCATGAGCCACGCTCCCCCTATCAAAATCACTAAGGAATGTAAACGAATGAACCAAGGCGAGACCGTATAATTTGAACAACTTTGGGATACTTAAGAGAGTGCTCCTAAGAGTGTCTACTCAGAAGCAAATTCCATTTTATTCAACAGGGCTTGTACCCAGGAAAGAGCTCTTAGGATTGCTGCCTTAGTCTTCCAGTACATAATGTTGCTTAGTGTCCTTGTGGACAAACAGAAATCCTTAAGTTTCACAATCACTCCTGAAAGCAGATAACATTTCTGCACTGCAAAACGCATAGGGGGTTCATAACTAGTGGTTTGGAATAATGTCCCTAAACAGTATAAAGGCTCTGTTTAGTTTCTTGTAAGTATGTTTTAAGTGTTATCACAACCAATCATTATCCATAGGATATCTATGGGGAAAAAGAAAGTCGGAAGGCTGATTTAAACCATTTATTTAAAAGCCATCTTTTTCTTGATTTCCGTCACTTTGATTAAAACTCAGTCCATCCTTGTGGAGTATATTTGCCCCTTGCTACCCCCTAAGCACACAAGTCAAAGGAGTGTGGGGGTTCACCTGTTTACAACTCTTTAACCACCCTGACTGTGATTTGAATGGATCACAAAATAATTAATCTGGACAATGTGATTTCAAGTGGGTGCTCGTCAGAACTCGTTTTTC
>NW_015220668.1:0-1088 GCF_001447785.1 Gekko japonicus | reverse complement strand
CCCAGCCTGGATATGGCAACCCCAAGCACACCCTGCCAGTAGCCAGGAGGAACCTGGCAACCCAAACTCTTGCTTTTTCAGTCTGTGGTGGCAGTAGATTCTGTTCCATATAGGACTCTATTGTCATTTTTCCAGATTGCTGTCCTGCAGTGAATGCAACTCCGCTCCTAAAAACTGTAGCTTCTGGGGGCATGGGGAGAGAAACCGGTTGAATCTGCCTTTGGTAGATGCAAGAGCATGTAGAACTTTTTTGTTGTTATGCTGAGATATTTTTTTTCTAGTGAGATTTATCCACTAACAAAACATACTTGTTCTTTCTGCTGTGGTGTAGTTCATGTAAATGTAACTGCCTCACTTTGTACTCCTAGTTACTTAGGACTGATTCTTACATTACAAAAGCAGTGTTGTGGCTATTCTCCTGTGGTCCCCTCCCATTATATTCCAGTAATGCAATACTGTTTTAAAAAAGGAAAAAGAACAAAGATATGGGGAGGGATTATATTGTATGGGAAGAAGAACCATTGTAGTATCAGTTTGGGAATTATTGTATGCAACCCCAGCTCTCCCAGGCGTTTCTGCACTCTTGATTTATTGGCACAACAGAAGGTGTTGATATAAGAAATAGCTCTTCCTGTGACATAAGAATCAGCCTATCACAGATTGCAATCCATAGATCCCTCAATAGCATTTAATGGAGGGGTAGGAATAAAGCACCTTCTACTGCCTTGATAGTTAGCACAGTAAGGTGGTTACTAGGGATGGGCACAAACCGGAAAAATTGAGGTTCGTTTCGGTTTGTGGGGCCACACAAACCATGAACCTTCATGAGTCTTCCCATATAATGAACAGGTTCATTTCATGAGGTTTGTGATGTGATAGAACATCCCTCCAATGGGCTAGAGATGCCCAATTCACAGTGAGTCTCCAGCTGATTCTGCTCTACCTGCCCTCCAAGTTTGGTGAGGATTCGATTAGGGGGGCAAGTTACAGCCCCCCAGAACAGGTGCCCCAGGAAAGTGCTCTCTGAGTAAATCACAGCCACATGTTCAGGAGTGTGTCGAATGGCCTGCCTGCAAGATAGAAGCAAA
>NW_015220667.1:0-1087 GCF_001447785.1 Gekko japonicus | reverse complement strand
CCTCCGGGTTCTTTCCCTGCAACTTCTGATGCTGCCCTCCGTTATTTGCTTGCTCTTCACAGGTCACTTGTCAATGGAGGGGGGACAGATGCTTCACTCTGACGTACCAGCCTACGGAAGTATGCAAGGAATGCAGCCCTCTTTGTACCACCATCATGGACATCATTCACCAGCACCGCAGCACGACCCTCTCAATAATCAACCCCACCAATTTCAGACTCCGGTTCATTGCCCCACGCCGGTGTGCTGCACCCATTGCCTTAACATCCCACATATGAACAAAGGGCCGCTGCCTCATCAGGCCATGAGCCACCCTCAGGCCTTCCGGCAGCCCCCGGAAATGCAGCAACACCAGCAGCATTTCCCCTTGCAGTACAGTCTGCAGCAGCACGAACGAGACCAGAGGTGCACGGCTCGCCCCATGAAAACAATGCAGCCCTGTTTAGAGGCCAGATCTCACCAGGAGCATGAGAGCCTATCCGCCAGGATAGGGAAGCATGCGCAAGAGCAAGCCATTCATCAGGCCACACACTCCGTTTATCCTCTTCCGCCCCAGGAGGTTCCCCAAGGCCAGGCTGCCCATTCCCAGCAGGCGCCTGTGCCGTCTCCTCTACAGACACCAGCCATGCAAGTCCAGCTGAGTCCTCTTCAGAAGGTGAAACTGAACAACGTGCCACAGCCGCTGGAACAGCCGCCCCCACTGCAGCAACTGTCGCCGCCCTCGCCGCCACCCGCAACGGGCCAGAATGAGAAAGCTCACGATCAAGTGATACAGCAGAGTTTGGACATTATGCACCACCAGTTTGAACTGGAAGAGATGAAGAAAGACTTGGAGCTTCTCCTCCAGGCTCAGCAGCCAAGCCTACAGCTGAATCAGGCCAAACAGCCTCAGCACGTGCAGCAAACCATTGTGGGCCAGATCAACTACATTGTGAGGCAGCCGGATCGGGTTCAGCAACAAAGCCAGGATGAAGTGCAACAGGTGAGCATACTAGGCTGGCTTTTCCTCTTATTTTTAGTTACTTATCTCCAGTTTTAAATAACAGGAGATACTTGTATTAAAAACACCGGTTAGTGTGTGTGTGTG
>NW_015220666.1:0-1087 GCF_001447785.1 Gekko japonicus | reverse complement strand
AAGCTCCTGCTGATTTTCCTTGTAATCCTGGAGTAATCTCTACTTCATTTGTAAGGCCATAATAGGATTGTAGGAAAAATTGTAGTAATTTTTATTTTAAAAAAGAAACACCAAATGATGACAATTCTACTGCTTGCTTAGAGTCCTCTCCCAGAGATCTATACACAAGCCCTAAGTGATCTGGGTGCAGAGCACTTGAAAGATTGGCAGTATTAATCTGACTGTGTTTTGAGATCTACACATGGTGCCTTTTCTCTGTAACTATTCATAGCTGAGTCCTACAAATGGTTACTTTGAGATAAGGATCAGTGACTCCAATAGGATTTATATATGGGGCAAATACAGCATGTAAAATGTAACAATTGTTCAGTTCTTAGTTATGAGAGGCTAGACAGGTTTGTTGTTGTTGTTTTGTTTAATAAGTACAACACAAAGAGAATTATGCCAACCTGTTCCTAATATCAGGCTATTTTTGTCTGATCTTATTAAATGTATTGCCACAGGAAATAGTCCAAAAAAGGAGGCTGAAAATTACCAACACTGTACCCATTCTGGTTTCTAGATTTCTTTCTCACCTTCACAACAACCCTTTCAGAGGTCACTATAGAATGCCCCATATGGATAGGATCCATGGAACGGGAACACTCAGGATATTAATGCAATAATAGAATACCAATGCATACCAACATTTAATGTAAGACCAATAGTAAAAGATTCTGTAGGTTGTTTCCTCAATCGCTAACACTGCCATCTGTTTCGGGATTTATGAGATCAGTCACAAGCCTATGCTTCCACAAAGTCTCACATATTATCTTGTGCTCCTAGCTTCTCCATATATTCCAGAGGCAGCACATGTACTAGATGGTGCATATTTGCATTGAGACTTGGGAGTAGAATGTTTTGGCTAGGTAGAGCTCTTTCAAACACATTTTGAGAGTTGTAAATGTATTTCCTTAAAACACTCATTATGTGCACAAAATGGACCCACAATGGTATGTGATTATTTCAGTTGACAATAAACATGAATTAATACAAGTTCATTCACATTCAGATATATCACCATTCTATAGTTAAATATACAGCAAAA
>NW_015220665.1:0-1088 GCF_001447785.1 Gekko japonicus | reverse complement strand
ATCCCCTGCTTTACCTTCCCATGCCCCCTGAAATCCTTTTCTTGCCAGTCTTTTTCATTTCTGCTATTAAAGACGAGACAGGGTATGGGCAGGGTTTGCTCCATCAATACAACTTGGCCTTTTTCATGTAAAAGACACATCTCCACCTTCTACATGAAAGGGACAGACACGTGAATGATTCACACAGCTTCTCTTGTTGCGTCTAGCTTGGCTGGCTCGCTGCTGCATGGCTAACAAGGCCTCCAGGGTGAAAAGCAATCCAGGCTGAGTCAACAGAAGCAAAGTGGAACTGTCTGACTCAGAGAGAAAAAGTTTTACTGCTTCTTTTCCTTAAACAAGATCTGCAGAAACTTCCCAGTAACTTAGCAGATATGGGCCACTGCACAACAGGCATGCCACACAATGTGAAAACAGGACAGGCTTCCCAGCAAGCTCTGTAAAACCACTGAGCAATCAGGGTGTGCACAAGGGCAAGAAAGGCTAAGCTGGACCAGCAGGTTGCTCTGACAAGTAAAAATAGATCAGTGGAGCGGGAAGGGAAGGAAGGTGGGGTGTCAGGCTTTGAAGAATAAAGCAACGCCACAGACAAGGATACTACTAAGAAACCTTGAAGTGTTTTGATGGCATTTAAGTTTCAGATCACAGCCGCAGTCAAACAGATCAGAATATGATTCTGTGCATACAGCTAGCTTCATCTATTCCATCGGCAGAAACAAATTTAAAGCAGGCAGGGCTGCAGCTACTAGGACACATGGTTGTTTTTTTAAACTACTTTCGTTCAAGTGTATGAGCAGAGGAGCAAAACACGAGGATTCAAGACAAGCTTGTCTTTCAACACTAAAGCGGCAGCTCATTTCAGTACTGAGGGTTTGACACTCTGCATATTTCAGTAAACAATAGCTTAACTGATCTGCAGCTGTTCAATTAGCTCAAAATTCTCTGAATTGGTTCAGTCCTAATTCATATATTTCCATTTTACTCTATCACATCTGGACTTTCTTGGACGGCAAAATCCTCTGATCCCGTCTCCTCCTTGCATTTCTCAAAAACCTTTCAAGACAGCAAAACTGAAACTCCTCACATGTTAC
>NW_015220664.1:0-1088 GCF_001447785.1 Gekko japonicus | reverse complement strand
CTTGTGAGTGGCATCCACTTCTTTACATGTTCATCTCTGGTTAGCAAATATTATTATTACTTTTTAAATTTTAGGTGCTTCATTCAACAATAAGAAGAATACTCAAGACAAAAGCTGGGGGGTTATTTATACAATTTATGAATTTAAAAAGTCATATGAAAGTATTCAAACTTGATAAAATAATTCAGACATTACCCAATAAAATCCAAAAAGTCAAAACTATGTGGGGTGCTACACATTCCATCAGTATTACCAGCAGAGAATGTATAATTATTTTGGTAGATTGGGCCTCTTAATTTAAAACAGCCTCAAAGTGGGCCTTTTCTCGTACAATCTTCACCAGCCATGCTGCATTAAGCACACAACACCCTAATTTTGCAACACTGATCAGGAAAACTGTTGAGATTTATATACACACTATGCACACATACAAAGAGGTTTTTCCCCCAACTGTCAACATTTTGAGGATATGTAATAATACAGCCTTGAGGTTCCCATAGCAACATGTTTCATTTCCTAGGTGACAGTGATAGTATATCGTCACTAGTGAACTAAACCATCCCTAGAAACATGTTGAGCTTCCTTCAAACATAGCCATCTTGAAATAGCCATCTTCACCTGATTACCATGAATGTCGTCATTGAATTCCAAAAATCATTGTGACGTTACTTATGCTCATTATTCCATCATATGCCCAATGGAATTAAGGGAGATAACAAAAGACATGTAACAATTGGTACATACTATATAGCTACAATTTAAAGCCAAGAAACATTGCAAAGCAGTGGTCTTCAACCCACTGAATGTGATTGTCAGATAGGTAGTAGGGCTTTATCTGCTGGATCACAAGCTCCTATACCACCACCATTTTTGTGACTTTTGGAAAGATTTGCTGCTAGTGCACATGATCAAGGGCATCATACTTCTTGCCTCTGTTTGCATGCAAGCTCAGAGGAGCAACAGGTCATCAAGGCAAGGTGACTCAGTGGTGCAAAGAATCCTTCTTTTGGCAAAGTCATGTGCCTCTCCTATCACATGACTATATTGTTAATGTCAAGTTACTTCTTATCATGTGCTTACAACTCAGT
>NW_015220663.1:0-1088 GCF_001447785.1 Gekko japonicus | reverse complement strand
AGCTAGAACTGAGAGAAGTGTTAACCCTTTAAAATATCTGGAGTGAAGTTTCAGGTCCTGTGTGGAACTTTAAACAGATGGGGTGCACTTCTAAAATGATATTTTGTGTCAATTTCAAGCTTCCCACTGAAAATAGGGTTTTTACTCAAATCTTGGAAATGCAGCAAAGAACTGAATCACCAGTTTAAGCAGCCTGTCAGATGCTTCTTCTGTGTATAGAAAACAGTGTTTGCTGTTTGTTTGTCGATCTTGGGATAAACATACCGTGACTTGGAGAATGCATGTTCTTTGCTCCAAGTCTTCCTGCTTAAGCCCAGCAGACATGTTAAGCCATGAACACAGGAAGTTGCAAGAGGATGGACAAATGAAGGAATCTCTTTCATTGACTAAGACTGATTTACAGTAGGGCTTAACTAAATATTTGTTCAGCCTTGATAATGTGCTTATATAAGGTAACAGATGAAGAGTAATCAGAAAGCTGCTGCTTCTCTCCCCTTTTCATTTCTTCTTCTTTTCTGCCTGTTGTCTTTTAAACCGTGCTGCTGCAGTGGTGTATCTGGCCAGTCCTAGCCTCAGCAGCTGCTTTTACTTGGAGTCCTGAAAAGTGCGCCTTGTGTTGGGGTTGCTGCTCCTTCCTTCTGTTGCTCTGTTTCGTTATCATAGGAAGTACACTGCATCCAAATAGGCGGAATGGGCTAAAGTGACTTCACCACCATGTACAAACTAGATGTTTAGAACAAATAAATAAAGAGATTGGACTTGATGCTATTTTTAGTGGTATGTTATACTGCAGAATGTTAGAATGGTTAATGGTTAACCACGAATGGTTAATGGAAAGCTTGGCAGATTCACGGGTGCTGTGGGCTGTTTTCTGATTTTTCAGAGGGGCATGCACAGACCTAATGCACATAACTTATGTTGGATCATCTCACATTTAAGAAACTTTTGCTATGGTATGGATGGAGGGACTTGCAGGGAATTCACTCACTTTGCCTACAACTCCTAAATATTGGCTCATAACTTTCTGTCTTAAAACAAGCCCTACCCCACCCCCTATAGGTAACGGTTGAGGAGGTTCTGTTCCACTG
>NW_015220662.1:0-1088 GCF_001447785.1 Gekko japonicus | reverse complement strand
GCTAGTTTAACACTGAGAGCAAAGTGTTTTTGGTAGATCTAGCTGAGTTTATAAAAGTCCTTTTGGGTTTTATTAATCTGCCCCCCTTCGCCTTGTCTGGCTGCCTCATTGTGCTACATTAAAAATCTTTCACAAGGACAAGCTTGTGAAACTATTGAAGCTCTTTTTTTCCCTTTCATTCAAACCCTTGCAATGCTGAATATCGCTATCATCAAAATAGCATACAGTGTCAAAATCAGGCCTTTCTTTGCTCAATATGCAGGGTGGTTGATGTGGATGAAATGGAACTTTCAGCATTCAAAGGTGATACTTACCAGTTGTTTTTAAACATTTTAAATGGATGACATTGAGGAAAATCTAGGAGGAATTTTTTTCAAGCAGTTAGCTTCATCATCAGGAGCCCCTGTGTTGTTTCTAATTTTGTATTATATTTATTGTTGTTACCTTCCTTGAGTCCTGAATATCTCAGAAGAAACTCAGGGTATATAAATACCCTAAATATATAATCATGACCCTCATCCTAATGCCCCTGTCACATTTCAACACTGTCTGTGATGCCATTTGTGAACACCTGGATAGTTATCTAGTTGCCTATCTGAATTACAGTTATTTTGTCCAGTATATATATCCAGTCCAAATACATGCCTTATTGGTATTTTTTCAGATATCTTTGTGATCTGGATCAATATTTGGGGATTTTGTTAAAACTAATATCCAGATCATGACTATTCCTGTAAATATTTGGGGGGAAACAAAGATAGCATTTTAAAGTGCCAAACTTTTGCTGTTTTCTTTTTTGATTTTTGCAGTTTTTCCAGGCAACAGGAGAGAAGATGGAGGGAAGCAGCTCTTACAGACAAATAGGATCACATATTAGAAGGAGCTGGCCAGGATTCTCTGGTATTCTCTGGTTTAACATTGGCTCTGTTGGGCTTACACAGTCACATTGGGCCTGGGTTCTGCTTGATTTTGGTGGTTTGACATTGTTTCGGTTGAGCTGGACCCTTTCTTCAACTGGTTTATCTTAGATTCTCTGGTTTGACTTTGTTTTTGCTGACTTGCTAGTTCTTGATAGCAGAGGTCCATCA
>NW_015220661.1:0-1088 GCF_001447785.1 Gekko japonicus | reverse complement strand
TGTGTGTGAGTCTGCACCTAGAAAAGCTTGACTTCACATTGCTTTTGCATTTGATTACTTCCATTAATGCTTGCTGTATTTTTCTCTGTACTGTTACGAAATGCTTCCAAATAATACAGACAGGAAATATATAGGGGATTTTTCCTTTGCAGGACAATACAAGGCTTGTCTTTTCTTTCTGATATTTCATTTGTTTTAACAAACGTACTTATATGTTTAATGAAGCAGACAAGCTGAGGGATGTTGCTTGTTCCTCACACTCATACCACACTAGTCCTGTCTAATTCAGGGCTGGCCACATGAAGTATCCATAGAGTGGACAGGTTATAACAAAGAATTTAGTCTGCTTGAGGAATTCATCTGCCCAATTACAGCATAGAAACTATGATTTCTAAATTCGGATACATCATAAAGAAGTTCATTCAGCAGTCTCATTCTTTCAGAAGAATACATTAAAACTTCCCATTCATATTTTTAATTTATAGACAATGTCTGTGATGTTAGGAGAGACTGAAGTAGCTATTTGTGTAATTTTCTCAGGCTTTTATAGCTGTAAAGACATAACAGTTCCAAAGTGCTTTTTGTGTCACTCACCACTGAGCTGACAGAGGCATAAAAATTGCCTTAAATTTCTCATGATTCTTTAGAGTCGAATTGGCTATTGAAATGTGAATTTAAGAACATAAAAGCTCTCAAATTGCAGTTTAAACATTTGGGGTGTAGGGTATGCACATATGAATATGCAGATGTGTCTCATCTTTATCCACATTCATCATGGGTCTTTTATAAGCGGTGCACACAGCATCTTACTTAGGAAAACTTCATATTTGTGCTGAATTTTATTCATTCACCTATGACATTTTGGGGCAATAGTTGGTCTACATGCAGATTATTGAGGGGTATATGTAAAGCCCCCTGTTTTAATAGATAAATATACTGTTCACTTAATTTTATGGTGATCTGGGTATCTTAGATTTTTATTGTAAGGACTGTTTCAATAGTCCCAAGAGTGAAATATCTTCCTAATTTATTTATGAATTTATTTAAGAATCATAAATTTTTACAACAGTATTTTAGAAATTTGAAAA
>NW_015220660.1:0-1088 GCF_001447785.1 Gekko japonicus | reverse complement strand
AATACTGTGAGTTTCTGGGATGCCTTCGTCAGATTCTTCCATTGTCTTCTCTCCACCAATAAGAAGCAAATATGCAGGCCTTGAAAAAAAAAGAGTCAAGAGTGATACAATCTTCCTACAAAAACTTCTATGGCCATCTGCCTAATTTAACCCAGTTGGTGGTGGTTTCTGAGTATGGAGTCCTGTGCTGCCACCTAGAGACACACTTGGGATATTCACTTTTGTGGTAGGATAGCAAGACACAACAGTCTCGAGATGAAATTGACCTTGAAGCAAACCTTGCCTCTCAGTGTTGGCAGTGGGGGTGGGCACATATCTGAGTGATGGATGGCTGATCTGCCTTTCTGTACTGAAATTTGCCCTTGGATAACTGCCCCAATTTTTTGCTTTTGGATAAATGCAGACTGTGGCTTTCTAGTCAACTGGTGAGGGACTTGGGTGATATCAAAGCCAGGAGAGCCAAAGGGTGAGGGTAGCAGGAGCTGGTGTAGGCTCTGACAGCTTTTTGATTCTTGGTGCCCTCTGCCAGCCTCTTTCACTTAGAATTCTGTCCAGGTATGAAGCTGTGGATTGAGGCTGAGGCTTATCAGTGGAGCAGGTAGAGCACAGCTTGCCTTACAAAGCACCAGTCCTACGCAAACCCCCTTGGGTAGCCCTTCCCAGGGGGAGAATTGTTTTGCTGCAGCAGTTAATAGAAGGGACTCCCACCCACCCATCTGTGCTGCTGTAAGAGCAGAAAGTGAGAGTGGTGGGCATACCGCTATGGAGAGACAAGAAAGAACTGTGCAACATTCAAGGATTCGAATGGCTCAAGAGCGTGTGGCCATGCACAGAGAATGGGACATTGAAGGAAGCCTCACTACAGGCCACAAACCATGCACCCATTTTCATATGGTACAAACAGTGTCTGTGATTCTATGCAGGTCTACTCTGAATAAGTTCCATTTGATTCAGTGTGGCTTACTACCAGGAAAATGTCGTCAGGATTGCAGCCTGAATGCCCAGCTCTCTGATAGGGTGCACACTAGAAACAGAAGGGAGGAGCAAGTTGGGTTTGATGGGCAGGCCAGATGGGAACAAGAGCAGGA
>NW_015220659.1:0-1088 GCF_001447785.1 Gekko japonicus | reverse complement strand
ACTGTTTGGTCCTTGATTATTTAGTACAAGAAATACACGAGGCATCATACTCCTCTCCTCCATTTTATCCCCACACAAACCCTGTGAGGTAGGTTAGGGTGTGTAGGACTAGCCCAGCATCAGCTAGTGAGCTTTGTGATGTAACAAGAATTTGAAGCTGGGTCTTTCACTTCCTAGTCCAGCGCTCATAGCTATTGTACCAAATTGGTTCTCAGGAACTAACTTATGTATCCCGAGGAGGGAGCCAAACCCAGTAATGAATCCAGATGCCTCCATCCAATAAGAATCTGCGCAGGGCCTGTCCTTGGGTTCCGTTTCATGGTCACCACCAGTGTGATGGAATGTGGACAACTGGTTTTTCTGTAGACAGACAATAATAATATTTGGGCTGTGAAGGGGAGAAGCAAAAGGGAAGCAGATGTGTGTGCTGGGCTATTATGTATGTTAATGAGAGTGGCAATTTTTTATAATGGCGTTAGTTTGCTAATGATAGTGTTATTGATTTCTTTGCCTTCCCCTACGGTGAATCACAGCATGCCTCGTAGTGGGCTACATCCTACCAAGTCTGAGGAGCGGCCTTCACATTTCCCGCTCTGGCTGAGAAGGCCCCCCCAATGCCCTTGTTTTCCCTACCTAAACAAAGCAGACCTTCTCTGCCACTTCGTAGCAAGCGCCACAAAAGCAATGGGTGGTGGGAGAAGCATTTGCTTTCCTTCTGATTCCAAAATAGTGCTGGGACCATTGGAGTCAACTGGCATTATTCAATGTCAGACACGCTTATGCTCATATGAATTAGTAACTCCTTTGGTTGGCTTTTCTTCTTGGTCTCCATGGCAACTGCTTCCACTGCCATTAGCATCTCTGGGGCCCAACCTTGGTTCACATGTTTTGTTTTTTTGTTTGCTTTGAACAAAGCAATTGCCAATTAATAGCTGCAGTGTAACCATATGTAGACATTTGGGCGACCTTTTGTTTTATTTATCGCTTTGAACTGTGTGCCTTTGCACTCCCATCTGTTTTGATCGAGTTTGTTAGCATTTGAGGAGGAAGGTGGCTCTATGGGGGTGGGGGACTTTTAAGGGACTAAG
>NW_015220658.1:0-1089 GCF_001447785.1 Gekko japonicus | reverse complement strand
TGTTGTTACCTTCAGAACTCTCAGAAGGCAGAATAAACTCCAGTGAATGCTTAAATATGATGGAAGCTCAGGAAAAAGTATACGGAGTCTGAGTCTGTATAATCTCTTTCCCCTTCCATCCTCTGATCAGTGTCATTTTCATATGTGAAGTGCATGTCAAAAAAGTGCCTTACTAAATGTATTAAATTTCCACAAGCATATTGCTCTTGGTGGATGGGAGCAATTATGTTTAAGGATAATGACTGGGTCTTTTGCACTGGTATGTGTGAAGTTCATCAGATAAGAGTTCTGCCCATGGTATGGCTTTTTTCATGCATAAAAGTCATTATGAGGACAATGTAGAGAAGTGAATTTCACCATTGTGAGCCTGATGGATTTAATTCTGTTCTCCCATCAGGCACAGATCTCCTAGAAGCATCAAAACAATAATGATGAATAATTTTCCATTTATATTAACTTCCTGTAGAGCTATTATGAGGTAGCACATTAACATCCATCTAATAACGTCATCTGAGACCAAGAAAGGAACACAGATTTGAATAAGGATCCACTCTTCTTCTCTAGATACCTGGTTTTCAAGGACTGTACAAGCTGGCATATATCCACTGCTTTGTAACAATCACACGGTTTCAAAGTAAATAATTAGTCATTCTCTAAGTAATTAACAGTAGGCTATTATTTCTAGGCGATAGTAATACCAGCCCAGTTCAGTAATACTAATTCATCTTAACAGTTTTTATGCTGTGCCATTATGTTTTATATGCTAATGTTATGGTTTGTCCCATTATACCAAGTGGCTTCAGAGAACCCTGAAATGCTCATTATGATGTGGTGGATTTTTAAATGAGAGCTTTTACTAGTTGCTGCTTCACTTTTTAAATTGCAGTGCACTTAGAAATTGGAAAGCAATTATGAGACACATAATACTGCATGTTTGTGCCCCAGATGCATCTAGTTTATTGGGCCCTTTTTGCATATAGTTTAGTGGGCTCTTTTTTCTTTAAGGAGAAAAGAATGGGTATAAGTCAGCCATGAAAGATTAGGAAAAAATCCTGCACAGGGTCTGAGCGCAGAGGAGCCCTTTACTAG
>NW_015220657.1:0-1089 GCF_001447785.1 Gekko japonicus | reverse complement strand
TTTTGAAGGTATACAATGAAGTCTAGGAGAAACAGAAATCCTAGAGTAACGTCACATCCTCAACAAACTCTCTCTCCTCCCCAGACTTTGCCTTTCCCAGGCATTGTGCTGAAATCACCAAGATTTTCCCAAAGAAGATTGGAAGCTCTGATTCTGAGGTGTGTGTAGACCACAACACAGACATTCTATACACAACACAATGAAGTAAAAGCAGCCTTTTAAAAAGTTTATATACCATAGTTCAAAGTTAAGATTAATGTCTATCACAGACAAGTAAAAATGAAATCCGCAATCAATTTAAACTCACAAGGGGACGATACTCCAAGTCTTGAATGGTTTATGTATAGTTTCATAATTATTTTTAAAAGGTTACATCTCCTTGGAATGCCTTTCAGCATGCATTACGAACCATTACCCACCCACCCCCAGCTCTGTTCCAAGGGCACATCAGGTACCTGCTACCAGTGGAGTCTGTCAGGCAGCTGAGTTCCAGGCCACCGCTCTGTCATAGCTGCTGCTAGAGGCTGTCTTTGCTGCTGGAGGTCAGCACATCCTCCAGGCTCTGTGCAGGCAGCCAGAGTGACTTGAGACAGGACAAGGGATCAAGCCCCAAATCAGTCCTGAACTCAGCAGCGGTGGCAGTGTCTGGCTGGTTGCAGCCATGGAAGGCATCAGTGTTGGTGGTCTTCGGAGCAGCACATGGCTGGTATTTAATTTCAGCAGTTGCACTGGCAGCTTGGACGGTGGTAGGGCTGGGATCAGGGCAGCTGGCCCAGTTTCTGGCAGTGATGGTGCCATGCCAGGTAAGTCAGGCGAGAAGGCTACCAGGTTCAGGCCAAAGGCCAGGTTGGGGTCTGAACCTTGACAGTATTTATACTCTAGGTATCCTCCCTAAACCCACTGAAGTACGGAGACCAGGTTTCCTGCTTCAGTGGGATACCTTCCAGTTTCCTGCTCCATTGCCCTCAGTGGTACTTAGTTTTAAAAAATGGCACCATGCTGGCAGTGTGATGTCATTCTCTTGTCCCCACCCCACCGACACTCTAGCTGAAGTGGGTGGGTGGTAAATTTGTCTACTAAGTTTAAAAA
>NW_015220656.1:0-1089 GCF_001447785.1 Gekko japonicus | reverse complement strand
ATATCTAGTTCTTTCTCAATACAACATGGCAAAACATTAACAAGTATTTGTAGTGTATCTAAATAAGGTTGATCCTCCTTGTATCTAAGTAGTTAGATAGCTTCACTTCAAAGGAAACAGTGTCATAAAGACACAACATGAGAAGCTCAAGTTTCCTTCCTGCATGGAATGATCCAGTAAAGGAAATCTGTTAGGAAGAAAGAAAAAAGGAACTAGCAGGGGACATAGAAGAACAAACAATAGAACTGTTTACAGTATTATAATTTTCCATTAAGAAATAGTATTACTTAAAAATATAGGTTTCCTTTTTTTCCCTGTAGTGAATCTACTGTTATGTTCAGATATTACTTTAAGATACTTGAGAAATAATTGTCCTATGGAAAGTCACTCATGCAGAAAGTATTGACAACATTAACTTTTTCAAAAGACATATTCCATTGGTTGCATGAATGTAAATTAAGTCATCACAGAAGCATATCACATGGAATATTCCTGGAATGAAAGATCCAACCAGGATCTAAAATCTTTTTTGATGGGATTCTCTGGGAAGCATGAATGAATAATAAAGCAAAAGTGTCTTTTCCATTCCTTTCATACTTACAATGCTAAGCTAGCTCTTCCCCTGAGCCTGTATCAGAATGTATAATGTGCTATTTCTTTTTATAGGAAATACCCAAAACTGATGAGTTTATTTGCCTAATTGTCCAAGTATATGTCATATATATGTAATTTCAGACTTCCATAGAAATACACATTTCCATGAATTTGATCAGATAGATTCTCCACGACCTTACCAAGACTTTGCACTCTGTAGCCTGTTTTCTGAATACCAGAAAAATATATTTGTATTCTAGCCACATACCTAGCATTAAATAAAGAAACAGAAGAGATAAATGAAGGTTACAATGGATGATAGGAGTGCCAAAGTGCCTGAATTACATATGAAATATCTGAACTACATATTAAAATAAAGCACTAGCTTGTTATCTACTCTTTATCAGTTTTTAAAAATATTCATTTAAAATTAACACATTGTTCAAAGCATTTAACAGCTTGTTCCCACAATTAAACTGTGGTGGTATTACCAGG
>NW_015220655.1:0-1089 GCF_001447785.1 Gekko japonicus | reverse complement strand
GTCTTCTAGTAAGGAAAGGGGCTAGTCAAATGTGCTGTTTGTTGGAACCTTCTCAGATTGCATTTTGCCCCATCTACACCAAGTCTGAAGGAAAACTGGGCAAGGAGGGTGTCTGTATGATGCTGGACTCCTGCCTTACTTTGTCTGGGTCCCCAGCCTACAATTTCCTACACAAATAGGGCTGATAACAAAGGCAGCCGGCTTGACAGATACTGGGTGGTGGTCACACAACTTAGGTGCTGGAATCCTGTCTTCTGTTTCTGTACTCATATGATACATGTGTCCCAATTATGAAAATGAAGCAGGAACAATAAGAATGGAATAAACACATCAGCTGTGAGAAAGGGTTAACAGGCGGTGATCTTAAAGACTGGCACTTCAAATCACCTCTTCTGCCACAAGCAAAGCCAATCTGAATAATGGTTTATTTTTTTCTTATCTACTTCACATACTTTTGAATTTACTGATCCCTGGGCAAGCGGCACGAAACCACTTTACAAAGACCTCCCTTTTCAGGGGGAAAGCAGGACTTGCTAGGAATCGTGCACTTGGGTTGCTTCAGAAATAGTAAGCTGTGTGAGTAATCCAGTTGGAAGACTGATCCTTGGAGCGTTTGGCAGAGCTGTGGGAAGTAAAAATAGACTTGTACGCTTCTGATTTCTCCTCCTTGTTGGTAGCAGGTCGCTTGAGGGGCCCAGGTGCATTTTTGCCATCTTTTCCAGTTGCAGGCAATGTGCTTCCCTCAACTGCTGCAGGGGAAAAACCAAACAAAAACAAATAACAGCAAATGTCAATCAGTGGCCAAACTGCACTGCATGCACGTGTAGAGAGATGAGAAAGACAGGACTACATTTCAGGGCTGACTTTGACAGGTACTAAGATAGCTTCACATTGCAAAGGCTGCTGCAGTCTTAACATAAGTAATAACAGAAGTTTTAAAATTAAAAAAAAAATACAAAGCTCATACATAATTTAAACATGCAGGAACCAAACAGGGCACCAAAACTGAACTAAGATTAATCTTTTCACATTTCATTTCTTGTGCATATTAAGCATGGATGTTATCTAACAACGGTGATAACCATGCAG
>NW_015220654.1:0-1089 GCF_001447785.1 Gekko japonicus | reverse complement strand
TCCGCCCCTCACCTGGGTCCAGGACTATCTCCGGCTCGGAGTCATGGGTGGGCTGTAGAAAGGTGGAGGCCACCATCTTCTCGAGCGGGGTGAGGCGGGGCTTGTGGGGGGGCCCCGGCCGGTGGAGCGGGAGGGGCTTCTTGGCCGTTATCTTCTTCTTGACGTCCAGGCGCAGGTCCCGCCACTTGTGCTTCAGGTCATCGATGGAGCGCTCCGTGTAGCCCAGGTAGTTGACCCGGCTCTGGATCTGCGTCCAGAGCTGCTTCCGGCGGACGGGGTGAGCCCGGAAGGACTCCGAGCCATACAAGGCGCTGAAGTGGCGCACGACGTTCCAGACCAGGGTCTCCGTCTCGTCGTTGGAGAAGTTGGCCTTCCTCTTCCGGCCAGTTGCATTGGCCTGCGAGGCCGCCGCCGCCGAGGTGGAGGGGGGAGAGTCAAACCGCGGTCCCCATTTGTCTCGCTCCCTCTCCGCCTCCGGGGAAAACATCGGGGTCCGGGAGCCAAAGGGCGTTGACGGAAGCAGAAGCCAGAACAGCTGGTCACGCGGCCCCGCTGGCAATGCAAAGGGCTCCAAATAGTTCCCGCCTGGAGACCCGAAACCACGTGGATTTGATCAGCGGCATGGATCAGAGGCCTCTCCCAGAGTCAAAAAGCCTCCTCCCAAAGAGCCCTGGAAACGAAGAAGAAGCAAATGTGAGCGAAAGGATGGAGAATAAGCCAGGGGTTGCCAGCTCTCTTGTCCCAGATCTGTGCACGCCGCTGCAGAGAACTGCAAAGCGACCCCATCAAATCCAGCACAGCCAGAGATACCGGTCAACAAGGAACCGGCAAGGCACAGCAGCTGGGGCCCTGGGCTAGAGGTCCCAAGTGCGAATCACAGCGCAGCCATAGAATCGCTCCGTTGCCTTAAGCAAAATGGTCATGTGGTGCTTCAGTCCCTCATCGGTAACGCAGCACTGGGCTACCTGATGGGGTGGTCGTATACATTTCTGGCGGATGTAGACCCATCTGATACGCACCCAGCAGCTTTATTGGTTCTGGCCACTGAGGAAATATGCGCAAAGACCAGGGGCCATTTCGTAGAAAAAG
>NW_015220653.1:0-1089 GCF_001447785.1 Gekko japonicus | reverse complement strand
GAGCAGGAAGAACAGGGTGAGTTGGAAGAGGAGGCTTTGGCACTTTCTCGGCGTACGAAGCAAAATCTCTCGGAAATACAGCCTGTTGTTAGTCATGCTCTATACTTAGAAATACTAAACAGGAAAAGTAAAATACAAACTTGTGACGTAAAATCTCAGCATTTCAGGTTGGGGAGGGGTGAACTAGGATGTGGATCCTAAAAAGTCCGGTAAATGGTTACCACTGCCAGTAGCACAATATCTAATGATGTGTGGTTCCTACTTAGGTGGCTTTAAGGAAAGGAATGAACCAAGTTTATGGATGGTAGTCTCTCAACAGCTATCCGCCACAGTAGCAACAGTGTGTTTCCTTGTCCGGAAGCCAGATCACTCCAAATATTTGTGAAAAGGACTAAAGATCGCTTCTGTTGTTTATCTCCAGCATGAGCTCCATCTTCTGGCTTGATTTTGCCAACTCCCTTGGAATATGTCATTCTGTGGTCTTCTTAAAAGTCATTGATAATGTCCCAGCAAGCTGCCCTCAGATTACCTGTCTCAGCTCAACCCCCAGTGTATTTTGAATCATTGGAAAACCACTAGTCTAGCATCATGTAAAACACACGGAGGTCCCCCAGAAGTTAAGGTGCTGTTGTTGTTGTTTTGCATTTCCACCTTCCACTGTAATTTTGCCAGGAGACAAGTAGAACTAGGAGTTTCTCTCTCTCACTCTTAATTTCCATATCACTTAGGATTAGACCTGCAAAAAGTTAAGATTGCCGTACCTTGATTTTCATTTCTTTGCTTTTCCTTGATCACTTGAATTTCATGCTATATTCTGAGCAGCTTTTCCCCCGCTCCCTCCTTAATTGTATCTTGGCTTCTAATCCAAGTCAAGGAACTGGAAAGAATGTGAAATGTTCAGTCACTGGAACAGTTGTGGTCCCCATCTGTACAATATGTGCAGTACATTTCTGGCACCATAATTCTACTTTTGAAACTTCCAAGAGTTTGTTTTCCTCACATAATTGTGATTTCAACAGATGAAGACAGGGAAGTCCAGTTCAAGACAGTGGCTCTGAGCAGTGAAGAAGAGTTGGTTTTATACCCCAC
>NW_015220652.1:0-1090 GCF_001447785.1 Gekko japonicus | reverse complement strand
TCTGGTCCATGGGGTCGCGAAGAGTCGTAAGCATACACCATTGCAAAGATACTCTTGGAAGAACTTTTTAAAGGCTGTTTACAGACTGCTCTGAAAAATACACTTAGACGGATAGACAGATTTAGAGCGTTGTCTATTAAGAGAAGTACTGAACCTAGTATGATCAGACTGTCCTGGACCACACCATACCAACTCCAAGGTGACTCCCCAAATGGTGAGACCAATTATACCTTGCAGAATATGTTGTGCATCCTGAGCTTAAACCCATATGGAGCCAACTTGGTGCACACCACCTACAGTCCCACCTGCTATGACTCCATGGGGTTTATGCCTATTTTCTGCTTTCTGGGATAGAGATTAGACTCTCTGTAGACCTATGTTTGGAATAAATTTATTTTTTACTTCTGCTTTAGTCTGGGTCCCTCTTCCCTGGCACTCCTGGAATTGCTCACCACACCTAGAACATCAATGAGAAGAGGCTGCAGGAAGTTGCTCCTGCAAGCTAGTTGCATTTTCTGCTGATGACTAGAAGAAATGTCCTTCATCTTCTGCCACCCTCCAGGAGAAATACACTTTCCCTTCAGGACACCACTCCAAGGGCACTGATCACCAGCAGCATACTTACTGGAACTATCAGTAAGAACCTGACATGTAAGACTCTTTCAGTAAGACCCTGCCATTGGACACATAAGTTACGTATGAAAACATGGAATCATTCTCTGCTTTCTATTGAAACTGGGAAGGAACCACAGGGTTGTGGCTCAGGTAGAGGATTCCTCTGGAGAACTGTAGTTTCTGTCATAGCCAGCCCACCACTATGCTAACATTGATACTTGCAGGTAATGTGACTTACCCTAACTGACTGAGGGCAGATGGTGGCATATTATGTAGATGCTGCTGCTGCCAGCCAGTGACAGAACCCAGGTGGAGAGCACTGGCTGTGTTAAACCCAGAGAGTGATGACAAATCAGCACTACTCAGCGAGTATTCTAGAAGTAAGAACAGAAAATGCAAACCATCAAAATCTGATGAAGAAAAGAGCTAAACAGTTACATTCATTTACTGTTTCATAAGCAGTAATAAGCCTTTA
>NW_015220651.1:0-1089 GCF_001447785.1 Gekko japonicus | reverse complement strand
TACCTTAATACACATTGAAAAACTGGGAACTGCACCATATTGCACTGAATGCAGTGGAAAGCGCATTGGAGCAGTGTCAGTGTTGGTTGTTGTGCACCAGAGTTTTATCAATTCAGCAGCCACTGCGTATCTTGCTGCTTTCACTTCAGCTAAAGTTGGAGAGTGACAAAAGAGCGACACCTTTACATGGGACTGGGTGCCATATGGGAGACTGAAACTTGCTTCTAAATGCTAGAAATCTTATTCAGTCAACTGTCTGGCTTCTGAGATTTTAGCAGACAACACTCACATGTTTTCAGGCAGGGCTTTGCCATCATAAGGTCTAGAAAGTTGTTTAAAATAACAATTTTGGAATCATTTGGATGTTGCCCCAGTACCACATATGGCACTTTTTTGTGCACCTCTGGTCTTGCGGCATCCTCACATTTCCTTCTGGGCATCCACAATAGGCCGCTGCCATATGTCAAGGTCTGAAGCCTTGAAGCTGGGTTACAGAGGTGAAACTAGGACAGCAGTTCCAAGCTTGTATACAGAAATTATAAAGTTCTGTTTTGACAGTAGAAACATTTATCCATGATTTATTGCATAGCTTTGACTGCCCATCTTGTGCAAGGGAAACCAGCAGCACATAACTTTGGCAGAAGCCTGTTCAGTCCGCCAATTTCTCTGCCAGCCACCCGTACGCGTCATTTGTAGCCCTTTCTCTCCCAGCAGATTTTGCAGCCTGCAATCCAACACACACTTACCTAGGCATAAGACCTCTTGAACCCAGTGGCACTTTTTCTGAGTAAACATGCACAGAATTGTACTTTAAAGATGTTAGTGATTTAAAGGTTTTACATTTTGAAAGTTTGATGAGGTTCTCACAATGGGAAGAACATTCAACAGTTCCTTTTGTCAGCAACTCATTATATTGGGCTCATTTAAGTAGCACTCTTTCTAGAGCCTTCCCAGTTTCTGCCCCTGCTCTATGGAATGGTCTCTTAAAGAAGGTGAGGGAAATTCCTTTCCTCCTAGAGCATGAAAACCTGTTGTAATGATTCCTTGTTTTGCTGTGTGGGTGTTCCTTTAAATGTTTGGTTGGAGTGC
>NW_015220650.1:0-1089 GCF_001447785.1 Gekko japonicus | reverse complement strand
GAAGTTAAAAATACTGCAAAGTGGCAGCCACTATTAAGGATGAGAGCCTGTTTTCAAAGGCAGCTGTGCTAAGTAGGCAGCAGTTCTTTCTGAAAAGAGGCCGGCAGCTATAGAAGGCAGCTGCCAGGAGAAACTTTGCTACACTGCTGGATCTATCCATGACTTCTGTGTAGCTAGGGGATGTACAGTCCCACACTCTCTCTTGCCAACTAAGAAGATCAAAAGGAGATCAAGAGACAAGCTGCCACCTTCCAAAGGGCATCCTTGGCATCACTAAATACTTGACAAGTCAGTTGACCAATGTGCCAATCCGAAGCAGAAACACGGTAGCATAAACATATGTAGCTGATCAAAAATTCAAGTTATTTCCTGAAAATAAAGTTACACTTTGGAGACGAGCTCTTTACAGCCAAGGTACTTACCCAGTCTTCTCTTTGTGTTTCAATGGAGAAGGTTTCAACGGTGAAGGAGTTTTCTGTGTAGCTGCTGAGGGCATTAGAGAAACTGCTGCTGTATCCACGGGTGCTTAAAAGACACAGAAGATGCTTACTTGCCAAAGAGCAGCTTTGGTTCGCACCGGACTAACCAGCCACCTTAACTAATTTACTTGGAAGCAGCAAGCCCCATTGATGGAAAGTTATTTTTTATATTAAGTAATAAGGATTGCAGCCTTAGAAGATGGCACACAAAGAGGCATTCTGACCTTGACCAGGACTGCCATGTTCTTTTCCCGTCTGCTGTCTTTTATCAGCTGCAGTGGCATCCACAGGAGTAGCCATTTTCTGTTAGAGAGGTTGCCATTACTGAACACAGCACTTATGAACTTCCATTAGTTAAAAAACTACATACCTGCCTACACCAGAAATTAGACATTTGTGCTTTTCTAGGAGACAACTGGCAGCAGTCTTGCAAACGTGGCAAAGAAGACTTGCCTTCCGACAATCAGAGAAGTTTTACTAAAAACTTGGTTCTTTCCTTCTCACAGAACACAAATAGCTCACATACTTGAAGGCCAGCAGAGTAGGATAGATCTATGGATTAACGTTGCTTGCGTGGCTAATGGAAGGATCAAAAAAATTACCATAGATC
>NW_015220649.1:0-1089 GCF_001447785.1 Gekko japonicus | reverse complement strand
TAGGAACCATTGTCTTAAAGGATCTTTGCATTGTAGGATTGGGAAAGACCAGTAGTCTGACTTGGTATGAATACATCTTCATGTGTTTACCGTAAAACATACTTAAGTTTGTGCCTTGTGTTGACAGGCTGGCGATGATCTGTTTCCTGCCGATGACAAAGGCATGACCATACCCAGCAACACAAACATCCTAGACACCTGGGAGGTATGTTCACCTGCGATCAAAAGTTTCTGATTGCTTTGTGTAATTGTTTGTGTGTCCGGTCTTGGCATCGCTTGCGACTATTCCATTACAAATGTTCCAGATTTGTATTTGTTAAGATTCTGCTGCATACCTTGCTTGGGCAACCAACCAGCACTGCAGTTTTCCACTCCCCAGTAAGTCAGAGGTAAAAAAACACCTGGGGGAGGAGGGTACCTTCTCTGGCATATCTAGAACGACGTATATGGAAAGCAGTTCACTTGTAAATTTGGACGGAGGCCTCATTCCACACACTGGCCATGAAAGTCTAGCTGCCCTGTGTAGAGTGATTCCTTTCACATGGCGAGAGTTTCCCCATTGTGCTCTCGTTGGCTGTAATGCAGTGACAATAGAGATTCCACACAGAAATATTCTCTGTGGTATCCCCTGATGTCCAGTTCCCCTCACCATTACAGAGCTTTTTACTGGCCAGCCAGAGCAGACACAACAAATTTACCTTTATTTATTTATCTGTACTCTGCCACTCTTTCGACAAGTGAGGCTCGGAGTGGCTTGCATCAAAGTAAAATATAATTCAATAAGCAATCTAAAAGGCAGTAATAATAAATATATTGACACAATTTAAAACCAGCTATATAAATCTCCTGTTGAACGTGGCTGCATCAAACAGCTCAAGAGTAAAATGATCCAGTGGAAACAATACGAGAACTGCAAGACATACGTGGAGAGCTTTGGGAACATAGGATGTTGGGTGGAGCAGTGAAACTATTCAGTTTGCATATTGGGCAGAGTGTGTGTAGGACTGACTGGAAGTGGGGGGGGGGAACAGTAGTGTGTGGAGCATGAGGCCTGGTCTCGCCAAGGACTGGATTGCTGAAAGGCCTCAG
>NW_015220648.1:0-1089 GCF_001447785.1 Gekko japonicus | reverse complement strand
TTTGCCCAAATACCAGAGCGTCACTCCAATGTTGTAATGTGATGATGTCACTTCCTGTACACAGCAGAAGTGACACAGACCCATTGCTGGTGATGTTGTCTGGGCCTCCCTCCCACTCCAGGTGATGTTGCTTGGGCTTTCCTCCCACTCTTCTCCATCCCCTCCAGGTTTCCAGGAGGGATCTGACAACCCTACTTCCTGTGTGTTCTCATAATGCTTTCTTACAATTTCCTCTTGTGTGTACTGACAACTTTGCTACTGCCACATCCAGCGGCAATATTATTAGGATAAAAAAACAAACAAACCAGGACCCCCACCCCATCTCAGATGTCATGTCTGAGTTACTATCTCTAAGTTATTATTAGTAAAATGCTGGAAGAAGAAATAAATTCCTGATATTCTTGATTGCTAGAAAAATAATGATGAATAATTCAGACAGTAACAGGGACTACTTGTGTGAAGGAATGCCACTAAGGTGTTCATATCATGTGATATGGGAACTATGGGCATAATCCTTCCTCTCCCACATGTACTGCTGTACAATACAAGTCACTAATGCTCAGGCTCCCCGTGTTGTCTGTAAGAGTAGCTTCATGATAAAGCATTGGAGAGACTGCTCTGGTTGCAATAGTTACTTCAAAATGATGCCACAGGGGGATGAAGTATGAAACAAACAAACTTTATTTTTTCTCCACCTACACTCAAAATGGCTGCTGCTCTGTTTCAATCCTCTGCTGGTATTTCCCCTGAAATGTTTCCTTTCAGTTGAGTTTCTGCTTTGTGTACAGATACTGCTGTATATTTCTGTGGGGAGCTTCATGGTGATAGCTGAGCATGTTGTAGTCTGACTAATGGAGCACAGGTGAAGGCTGGGGAGGAGGGGAATTCAGCTACTCCACAGAGCTGCACATGGGAAGAACTGGTTCGTGCTATATTTTTATGTTACTATAATAAGATGTAGGCTGAATGATTGCTTCAAGGACACATCTGAAAATTATAAATTTGGACTTCACCCATCCCCAAATCAAAATACATCTTCAGTAAATGTTTCAGAATTGTAGTATAGCTCTTACTGGGGGATGAAATATT
>NW_015220647.1:0-1089 GCF_001447785.1 Gekko japonicus | reverse complement strand
AAGTTCCTTGGAGAAAGGGTGGGATATAAATGTGATGGATGGGTGGCCTTGCATGTCAAATAAGTTGTTTACCCCATTGTTTGGAGAGCCGCATAAAAGGGGAGCCCTGCATTTAACGTTAATCTCAGCCTATGAATACACGAAAACATAGATCTTTTTTGCAAAGATCAAAACGATTTGCTGGGAAGGCTGTGTTGTGGAAGAAATCGAATTGGGTGCACACCGTAAGCTTAGAGAAATGGCCAGGTTCCCAGAATATCCACCATAGCCTTCCCTAAATTTTGTGTTTTAAAAACTTTTTTTTTTAAATTTACCTTTTTTTAAAAGTTAGGATCTATGTGTCACTTAAACAGAAGAAAGAAGCGAGAACATTTTTTTCACACCTCTAATTGCTCTTGTGAAGAAATGACTAAAATCTCACAAACAGGGCCCCTCCCCCTGTCTTTTTTCAATTAAACCGTGTCAGTGCTTTGTGCTTTGGATGTTTCTGTGGGTGGAGGAGAAATCTTGTCATCTCTGCTAACTTCTCTGTGGGGGCCTTCATTTGTGAAAGAGAGGTCAAAACCTGACCTCTGCCATTGCTATTGCTGCCAGTGAGAAGGTACAGAGTGTCCCTGGCGGAGGAATGGAGCTGAACCCCAGCCGCCATTTTGTTCCCTTGTATAATTGGGGAATCTGGGCCTTGAACCAGGAATCTCAGAGCCTGAGGCTTAGGATTTCGCTTTGTGAGGTGTTGGAACTGCGTTGCGCTCAAGAGGTGGAAGAAACCTGAGGGGGAAGAATGGGGCTGTAGCACTTGAGACTGTCACGGAAGACACGGAAAACAGGTTTTAAAATCCTCCCTGCAAATAGAAAACCAACCTAATAAGTGAAGAGAAAGGGGGATGGACCCTTTTCTGCTTGCTGTGTTAGTTTTAGGCTCGCATGGGGCAAATTCTTTATATGAAGGAACATTTGGATCTGGAATCCACCGCTTGTTGCTGCTGCATGGCTGAACTAGGCCTTAGGCACGGGTGGAAAATTGGGGGCAGACAGCTGATGCCTAAAGATTCGAGAGGTACAGTATAGAGATGTAAAATTTCTGGAAAT
>NW_015220646.1:0-1089 GCF_001447785.1 Gekko japonicus | reverse complement strand
ACTCATTAGCATACTAGGCCACACCCATGTTTCTAGGTCCAGGAATGTTTCTAGGTCCAGGAATTTGGTATGGGCGTTGATTTTACGGTGAGGGGACATTTTTATATATATATATATATAGATGTAGCTCTAACTTGGCCTTAGTCATTTACAACACAACTGAGATAACAAACATTTTATGTTTTTCTCTCCTACCCACGTTGTTGCATGGTACTGATAAAGTGGTTTCCCCCTTCCTTTTAAATAGTTTTCCTGAGCAGTTGGGTCACAATCAAATAAGATGCAACTGAAATATCTGGAGGTGCGTTCATAAGGAACTACTGGGAATATGAACAGAAATATGGAGCAAAAGGCACAAGTCTTACCTATGTACAGACACGTGTCCTAGATAACTCAATAGTATACAATAGTACATCAGGAGAAAAAATGATATCAATTTTCGAATCCAAAGGAAACTGAATACTGAAGAAATGTACCTACTGGCAAATGTTGTAGGGGATGATGATTAGAAAAGAACAAAGAGATATGAGAGAGAAAGGAAAGTGAAATATGAAGTATCTATTACAATCCATATTGCTAGAAGCAGACACAATAAGAGTGATGAATTTGCTAAGACAGCTAGTGCATTAGCCCCGTTTCTGAGTAATGGCTATACCCAGGAAATGATGGGGGAATGGAAAATACCAGGGAGCAGCATTTACAGACATGATAGTTGAGATAAAGTGGGAGGTTAGGGTGACGTTAATAGTGAGAGGTGATATTATGCTCCACAAAAGTCTTTGTTCTAGAGGTGATATTGGGGTTTGGGATGATTCAGAGGTTTGTCTTTGATTGAAATTACAGTGAGAAGACAGATAAGCTGTAAAATGCCTTTTGTTTCATATAGGCTTGTACATTATATTTAAGTCCACTTTCTCTTGAATCAAAGTATCACAAAGAAAAACTACAATAGATTATCCAAATGAGCAGTTCCAAGTGTACCACTATCCCTCTTTGATCGAGGACCATGTTGGTTTTAGACCTGAACACATATGCCATGCTACTTTCCATTTTGGAATGGAGGCCCCGTTCACACGGCGAATTTGCCAC
>NW_015220645.1:0-1090 GCF_001447785.1 Gekko japonicus | reverse complement strand
GGGGGCTGCAGTTGTCAGTGGCAGGGGCGTGACTCAGGTCACACCTAACTCCTGTTGTACTATAGAACAGCTTCATAAGTTCAAAATGTCTGTTTTCTGTGACCATTCGCTGTATTCCACATATAATCGCCCCCGTTGCTTAAGGAAACAGAAAGAGGAAATGGAGGGCTGCAGTTTTCAGTGGCAGGCATACGACTGTGGTCACATCTAGATCATGTTGTACTATAAAGCATCGTCATGTTCACGGTGCCTGTATTCTGCTACTGCTCTATGTATTACAAGTGGCTGCCACAGAAGGAGAAGCTTCAGCAGCAAGCGTGCAACTGTGGTCACGAGATCCTGTTGCACTATAAAGCATCTTCATAAGTTGATGACGTGTGTTTCCTGCTACCGCTCACGGTATTCCACAGGTAGTTGCCACTGTTCCTTTCACTGTTCTCAGAGGATTAAGCCAAAGCATATTCCCCCCCTCTTTTTTAACAGCATAAAATTTCAAATCCAGACTTGATCAGACCTTAATACATTATGTGACGTGGTTTGGTCAGCAAATACCTGCCGTGGGCTCCAGAGGCAGACCTGCTTCCCAAGGATATCAACGTGTCGCTAATCCCTGGTGACACAGCTACCCACGTAGGCTACACCAAGGCCTTGTCAGCTGTGGAGGAAATAGCCGAATTCCCCCTGGATCTCTGCCCCTTCATAGCAAGGTACTGAAGAGCCGGACTCCATCCTTCTGGGCAGGGTTAATAAACACTCCAGCATGCTGCCCACATCCACGCCAACCAGACTATTTACTCATTCGCCGCAGGACTCAGGCAGCCGGCTCACTTTATCAGGCTGATTCGCAGAAGTGTCTCCATTTGGGGAGCAGTGGCTGAAAAGAAATGGCAAAATCCCGCACTGGAAAAGAATTCAGTCAATTTAGCAACTTCTAGGTCTTTTGTCCCTCAAGAGTGCCTGAAAGATAAAGCAAAGACAACTGCAGATCTGGGGTCTGCGAGAAGCAATCATGCGTGAACACAGCCAGCCAGCTTAGCATCGGCTCTTTATCGCATGTTGAGTTTTCTACCACAGGGTGGCTTGATTGCCT
>NW_015220644.1:0-1090 GCF_001447785.1 Gekko japonicus | reverse complement strand
CATTTCCTGCAGGGGAACTGATCTCTATTCTCTGGAGATCAGCTCTAATACTGGGGAAGCTCCAGGCCCTACCTGGAGGCTGGCAACCCAGTGGCAGAGGCGACAGGCAGACAGCTGGGCCTAGAGGCTGGTCGTGGGCAGAATGACTGGTTCCTGCCTCCTCAATGTTACCGAAGTCCACTGCCTCCATTTACCTAATGACAGAGGCAGCCGTGATAACAGGGAACAGAACGGGGAATGTTACAGTTCCCTCCGTACCAGTCTGTTCCGCCGTCTTCATCTAATGCACACTCCTTGGGCTTTACCCAGGAAAATCTCTTAACAGGCTCTAGACTTCCATATATTTTATATAAGACAAACACTCGTCATAATCGATACAATAAATAAATTCACCGTGGTCCAAATGCTATTAGGAACTTGGCCCGGAACCAAGAGTCTCATTACAGCGTCGCCTCCCAAGCGTAGAGAAGTGCTTTGGGCTCACAGAGCTTTCTCGCTTTTGGCTGGAGACCTTAGGAGACACTGGCCCCGGTTGGTGGCAACAGCACAAGGGTAACCACAGCATATATAATTTAAAGGCTTATGGGAAATTTACTACCTAGGGGATTTTGTAATGGAAGAAGAACGTGCCTGGAGAGCCATTTCCTTGATCTTCGGCCCCCTTTTTTTAACCTGGAGGGGTAAACTGACCCTCCAAATAGACATCACACACACACCCATAGTCATTTCACCTCTTAGAAATGCCCACTGATAAGAGCAGGACACAAGCTAGACCAGTAGGACAGAGAAACTGGGTGAACTGGAATCTTTCCCCCGGGGTTAATGGCTCCTACCCAGCGAGATAATCATGAGTGCGGAATCAGGAGGACTGCATGTCCAATGAGGGATGGGGAGAGAATGGAGAGAGCCAAAGGCCTGGTTTCAAGAACTACGGGCTGGTTTGCGCCTGCCCTGGTGCATAGCCTGAGCACCCAAGCAGAGGTGCGAAACAAGACCGTGGGGTCCTCCTCACCACATGCAAAGGCTTACAAAGTGCCTTTGGCCTCTCTTCCGGCCAGATCCAACATCTGCACAGCCTCTGTGATTAACT
>NW_015220643.1:0-1090 GCF_001447785.1 Gekko japonicus | reverse complement strand
CTTTCTCTACCTGCTGTATCCCATGCACAGACTTGTTGATCAGGGGCAGTCCCCCCCCCCATCACTCCTAAGCATTGACCTGGGGGCATCACCTACTACAGCTCCAGACCATCTTGATTAGGAACAGCCCCTTAGAAAGAAGGTGGCGAGGTCTAGGATTTAGGGTGGCCCAAATCTTTGCTAGGGATGTGTGAACAGGAGCTCCTTATTTGGCCTTGAGTTGAATGAGGAGCCAGTTCCAGCCTTGCCTCAATCACTTGCTCAAGCTGTTCTGCCGCACACCTATCATCAGGAGCAGCAGCTCCAGGGGACATGCTGGAATACTCGAAGCCCAGCAAGGCATCCTCAGCCAGGGGGTGGTGTTACTCAGCTGTATTTCATTGGCAGGGCTGCACCACCCAAACATAGATCTAGAACTTTGTGCCAGGAGGGCAGGGCCCGGCCTCCCAGGCAGGTGCCACCTCTCAGCTCTTGAGCAGATACCCCAGGAGAGACTGGCAGCCTCATCTCTTGGATTGCTGCTGCAACTGCTCCCCTTCAGATTAAAAACTTCCACTTAAAACCAGGCTAGGCACTGCCATTTTATTAGGCTCACACCTGAAGGTTACCTGGGCTTTTTCATCAGACAGGAGAGATGTAGCACAGAACTGTGGGCGCGGGCAGGTGAGCTTCTTGGCGCCTGCTTTCTCTTGCGAGAACTTCCACAAGCAACAGGGAGCAAGGACCTTCCTCTTCTCGGCTGCACCAGCTGTGCAGAGACCTTTCTGGTGGTTCCAGGAATAGTAGTGGTGTCTGAACTGACTGGTTCATGGGGAAGACAGATTAACTGGGAGACTCTTTGGTTAGCCTTCACTCTCTGTCTGCCAGCATGGTGAAGTAGGATCTCGGAGACCCACAACGAAATCCTCCTCCACCACTGCTTGATGTACAGGCCCACCAGTCACTCTCTCACTCCAAGCTCCCTCCTTCTATGGGGAGAAAGGGAGAGCAATATACACGGCCCTGAGCTCAAGAGTAAGGGATGAGAGTTATCTGGGAGGGACTGTTTCAGTGGTCAAGCATCTGCTTGGCATCCAGAAGGTCACAGGTT
>NW_015220642.1:0-1090 GCF_001447785.1 Gekko japonicus | reverse complement strand
GGCTGGATCCACCCATGGCTTCAGAGCTTAGTTTGAGAGACCCTGATTAACAGTACTAGGTGTGATGACCTGTATTTAGACAATCACACTGATCATAGTTTACATTATTAAACCATGGTTTCATATTTTGTCGGAACTGCGCCTCTGTTTTCTATTTACTTCCCTCCCCTTTTTTATTAGTTGCTGGATTTTGATTACCCCCATTTTTGTTCTCCCCCCCACACTCATTTTTAAAGAAACAAATTTAAATAAAGAACTGAGCCTCTGGTTGTTGTTCATTTTAATCACGTTAGTTCATTCTCAATAAAACCATACTGTTTATCCGAATATATGATTATAATATTCCTGGATAAATGCAGAATCGATCTTAGGTAGCCCACTGCTTTTAAGATTTCCAAATAAATGTCTGGTTCTCCTAACAGTTGGCTTCTGTTCATAGAATGATGAAGAAAAAGGACTGTTTTTATTTTATTTTCAGTTTTCCAAAACTCATTTTTTTTAAAAAAAAAATAATAATAATTCTAATGTCTTCATTTCAAAGAAGGATGACTTTCTTGCCCTCCGGGGCAAAGAACTTGTCTGAAATTAGAGCTGCTATTAGTGGACACCCAGGACAAATTCTAATTGTACAGTAGTTGCAAAAGGGACCGTGAATAAATTTAAATAATCACCCTGAACAATATGGAGGTGTTAATATGGTCATAAAAAGAGTGATAAATTTGAGCCGTGGCTTTGTGTTATAAGTTAAGCCATAATATTAATTACCTGAACACTTCACATTGTTATATCTCCTCAGAAGACTAACAAGCACTCAATTACTTTGTCCTTCAAAAGAATGTAAAAAAACCCGTAATAATATTATCATGTGGTCAGGTGCTCATCTGAGGAAGCATTTGGGAAGGAGGTATACAGTGGTACCTCTGTTTCAGCTCCACTGACAATGTGTCACAATTCTAAAAAAACCCCTCATTACTCCATATTATTTCCTCAATTAAAAATGTGATTCAGCATCTTATGAATGAATTTCAAACAGGGAAGGACAAGGAAGTGTTAGGCTTGGAAGGGTTGGTGTAGTGGTTAAGTGTGCGGA
>NW_015220641.1:0-1090 GCF_001447785.1 Gekko japonicus | reverse complement strand
TTTTAGTGGGTGGAGGGGGCTTTTCTCCAGGTAAATAGCTGTGGGTCCCCAGAACCAGTTACTTTCTCTTTCCTATAATCTTTTAGGCAGTAGTACTCTTGAATGGGCTAGCAAAGTTGTTCAATAGGAAAAGTGTGGACAGACTCAAAGTATATTGGAACATTACCAGTGAACCAGAAGAAAGTAGAGCAGGAAGGAAGGAACACAGTGAAAAAATAAGTAACAACTGGTACATGTCACTCGGGTTAATATGAATTTGAGAAATACTTACACTTAGATGCTCGAGCGGATTTGTTGGTTATTTCTGCTCCCAACCTATTTGTGTCAGGTCATACCATGGTTCTTTTCAGGAGCATTAGAGTTTTGATTGCAGACATTGCAACAGCAGGAAAGTCAGCTTTAGACAAACATAACCATGTAATAAGGGGGGTGGGAGGCAAAGCACTTAGTTTTTTACTCTTCAGTATTGCGGGGGGTGTTGTTTGTACCACCTATAATGCTGGTTTTGTTCTAATTTAAAGTAGCCAAGGAATATTCAGCTTAATGGTCTCTGCCACATGAACAACAGCAAAATCCTAAATACTCAACTACATCAATATATTAATATTATCCATTCTCAGCAAATAGTTTTGCATTTACAATGCATGTGTAGCCTCCTCCTTCATCACAGATGCCACAGTACTGGCGATACAACAATAATGTCATTTCTTCATTACACAGCAATCAAACATCATGATGAGCCTATGGCTAAACACATTACTGAAATAACGTGTGCCTTCGTTGCCATCGTGAAACACAACTTGATCCATTCTTGGGGGCTTGAGATCGCATTCAGCGCCGCTGTATCTTTATTTCTAATTCGGAACATGACTGCAGAGTACAGATTTTTTAAAACCCTGTAAAATGGGGCCACATACAGCCTGGGGGAACAGCCAGCTTTGCAGGAAAATCTAAAATTAAAATAAGTGAGGGGGAAATGAGATCACAGGGCTGATTATCAACTCCCAAGATGCATTGCTAGTGTCAGGTCAGGCAGTGGCTCTCAGCAGGCAGGAGACGAGGGTCCTTTCCCTGGTTTTATCAGAGTTCA
>NW_015220640.1:0-1090 GCF_001447785.1 Gekko japonicus | reverse complement strand
ATACAAGGAACAAGCTCTCTTAAGGCCCTCAAGATCTCTTGGCCATTTTATTGCAGACTATTCAAAGCAGTCACCATATTACTTTGGACTCCATCTTCAGTGCCTGACTCAACCAGGAGGCTTGGGATGGCAGCGTAACTCTCTGATTCCCATGTCCAAATTACCTGTAAATTCCTCTCAACAATTAGTCCATACATATCCAGGCAGGCAGCCACTTAACTAGGTACAGTAACTCTACCGTTAAATGTATTACTGAAAGTCTAACACTTCAGAAATTGACTTACTTAAGAAACTGACTCTTGGCAGTACTTGGATCACCAACAATACAGACGTTGATATCCCCACGTAGCGAAGTGCCTTCAGCTGTTGTCTTGGGAACTCCACCAAAGAGCATGAGCAGAATCCCACGCTTCACTTCATCATTACCTGTGTCACAATAAGTAACAGTTTGGCTCATGAAATACTTTAAAGAAGCTCCAGTTCCCAGTTGGTTTTACAGAATACAAGACAGCTTTGAACCCTAGCTGCTGTCTAGAAACGCACCAATTGGTGGCTTTAAACAAGGCTTTGGGCATTCACATTTTCTTTCTTTGAACACAGACAGATAGCTGCCATGCTAGTGTTCTGACTTGAGCACCATCAATTTAGTGATGTGTGTTGACAGAAACATCCTCAGTCTCACTAAGACTTCACTGCTCTCTACAATACATCAGACAAAGCCTACAGTTCAAAGTCATTGAAGCCTGGACACTGGAACTCAAGGTGGTTATCACTGCCATCAACAGGAATGAGTCGGCTGAAAATGACTGTGAACAGAGTCCAAGCTTAAGATCTGCTACTAGGGTACAGTTTACCCAGCACGGTAAACATTACATGCCTGTAATCTCACAACAAGATTCTGAGCCATAACAAGTATCAGCTGCTCACGATCCAGTGAGTGCAACATGTACACGTACATACCACACATACACACGCAACATAACCCTATGCGTGCAAAAAAGATTTCCTGTCTGTTTCTTTGGGATCATTCTAATGATAAGCAGATGTTTAGAAGAAAACAAACAGGAAAACTCTTAAAAGTGCTAATGAG
>NW_015220639.1:0-1090 GCF_001447785.1 Gekko japonicus | reverse complement strand
TGCAATCCTAAACAGAGTTATAGTCTTCTGAACTCATTGGCTTCAATTGACTTAGATGGGCAGAAAAGCTCTATGGGATTGGAAAGGTGGGGGTTGATTCAGAAGCAACTTTACTATGTTTTATCCAATGACCCTACTTTCCCAAGACTGAGTTCTATAAAAATTGTTCTGCAAACTTACAGCAGAATTTGCCTTTGCCTAAGGCTTTGCAACTAGCTTACGAGCAAGGTAAACCTTTACCTTTTTAAGGCTTTGTGGCTGGCATCTAGGATGACATTACAAAACTCTTCACTCTCCCAATCTCTGGAGAAGTTTTGCAGTTTTTTTAAAAAAATTGAATTAACAAGGTAGCAAATGAAAGGATCAGTTTGGTAAGATTAACAGAAATTAAAAGGCAGAGAACCCACCTGAAGCATGGGAGCAGGGGCAAAATGGATATCTGAATCAGAAATTTGGTGGCCATACATATTTTCGCTGTTTTCATTTTGAAGACAGGAAGAAGCTGGGCTCGCACTGCACTTGAAGTACTGTTTTACATGCTAAGGTGCTTTTCTTAGGCATGTGAAGCTTCACTTTTATTTATTTAATCTATAGTCTGCCTTTCACATTGAGATTCAAGATGGATGACAAAATACAGCAATGCAAAAGGAACAGCATAAGATATATTATAAACATCGTAAGGAGCCAAAGTTAGAAACAGTATAGGACATGATATAGAAGACATGCAAAAAGAACACAAAAAAGGATTACAGAAATTAGAAAAAATGCAGTGACAACAAAATAATACATACAATAAACAGTGCCCTAAACCATAGACCTTGTCCCTTTCTAAAAGCATTATCCTGAATAGTTCTGTTTTACCACATAAAAATGCTTTCCTGAACAATTTCCTGAACAATGTGGAATGAGAGAAGCCTTTCTGACCTCCTCAGCAAGGCCATTCCATAAAGTGGGAGCTGCAACAGAGAATCCTCCGGTATGGGCAGCTGCTGAGCTTTGCCATTTGCGGGAAACGCCTTCAGAACGCTTTGCTCAGACGAGCTCAGCTGCTGCGGTGGGACCAGGGCTTTTTGGGCAGGAACGCACAGGA
>NW_015220638.1:0-1090 GCF_001447785.1 Gekko japonicus | reverse complement strand
ATAAATTTAATGTTTAGTAACCTGCCAAATTTGACTGAGCATTTGGAATATGTACAATGCTGTATTATTGGGAGTTACAGGGATTTAAAAAGACCCTATGTATCCTTTACAGGGTTGAAGAAGACCCTTACTGTTGTGCCAGTTACAAGTAAGCTGTTCCACTCACTTACTATCCTATATGAGGAGTGAACGAATTACCACCAAAGTGTAATTTGTTTAGTTCCACTGTTTATATAGGATTACTTTAAGCAGCTTACAACAAAACAAACATATTACAATCATTACATAAACCCCACATCAGTGAACAACTACATCAGTCACTGTAATCAGAACCACCCTACCACAGCACCATGTCGTCGCAGAAGAGAAGCAAGACAGCCAGAATTACCCAAGTCTTAAATGAAAAACTCAAAACATAAAGCCTTTACTAAACTATCAGTCTACAAGGGACTTTCCTAGACTAAGTGTTCCACACAAAGCAGCCAGCAGAACTGAACCAGATGTGAAACTGGAACTTCATGGAACTCCCTTGGAGATGCATGTGATGGGTTTATATCACTAAGGGTGAAAGGGGCTCCCTATGACAACTGTGCCCAAGGCAACTCAGACCTTTTAAAAAGGACAGTCCAAGGTACATGAAGTAAGATGGAAAACAAACCCCTTTCCAGCCGCTGCCACTGTATTGGGTAACACATGGCTCTGTGCCCGACTAGGGGTCTGGAGGTTGTAAGCCTTAAGAGCAGGAAACTGAAGAGACAGTAGAAAAAAGCATCTACCAAGTAGGAACAAGAAGCATATTCAACCATACCTACCCTCAGATAGGAAGATGGGGCATACACACATGAATACATATACAGGAAACCTATGGTAGTGTAAAGACTAATGAATAATTTTTGTGTGGCAAAGCTCATTTCAGATTCATAAAAAGTTATCAGAGCTGGAATTTCATCCCAGGAGGCAAGGAAGTCTTGTAAATTTAAGGATGCACCTTTCTGGTTTGCATGAGTCCTTTTGCTTCCTTAAGTACACATACACACCTCTAGGTCTTCCCATCCATTCACTGAGCACCTAAACAACCGAAGTACAAGAG
>NW_015220637.1:0-1090 GCF_001447785.1 Gekko japonicus | reverse complement strand
GGGGGGGGGGGAGACAAATAAGGAATAATAGATACATAATATCACACATGATATTTATACTCAGTTACAGATATCGTGAATAGTTTAGATGCAAGCAAGAGTAGTTTATGTGGCAACAGAGTTTAGTTTAATATGGAGTTTGCAAGTTATATTAGTTTAGTTCTAATGGGGTCTCTGTTGTTGTTGTTTTTTGTTTAATTAATTTGCATATAGGAGAGGGAGAGGGAGCAGCCAAGAGCACCGCAAGGGTGTATGGAAGCTGGAGAAGTGTGTCCCCGTAAGACTCTCATTCCTTGGCAATGCTGCCTGCCCTACAAGGAATCTGCCCTTTCCTCAAGCATATGAGCTGCCCGGATGAAATCCAAAGCTAAAAGCTTGCTTGCATGATTACAATATAAGCTGCAAATGAGTTTGAAAGGAGAGGAACAGTTTGCATTGGGACACTGCTATTCACACTGCCCTCTGTTTTCCACATCTCCGTCTAGCACAATATATTTGGTACGGCAGAGGAAAGGTAAACACCGTCCCCTTTTTATATGGCAGGGGCTGAGAAATTGGAGATGGACAGGAACTGTCTTCCCGTAGAGCAGGTCATTTAGTTCAAAATAGTACATTACGCTGATTAGTTGTCACATAAGCTCCTGGCTCGATAAACTTAACCCTATTCCTACTAGAAAGTATTTTTGCAGTAAATCCAGGTTCTCTCCCTTGATTATTGTAATGAATATGCACACATCTGGTGGAGGGGGAGCATGGCTCAGTGGGACAGCAGCTTCATTGCATGCAGAAGGCCCCAGAGTCAATCAATCGCCACCATCTCCAGATAAAAGGAGGGGGGAGAGGGTGATTAAAAATTACCTCTTGCTGAGACCCTGCAGAATAGACAGCAGTGACCTGGATAGACCCAATGGCCTAACTCACTGTAAAGTAGCTGCATGTGTTCAGAGGGAAGCAAGTTTTGCCAATCAGTGCTAAGCAATGTTATTTGGTCAATTGTTTCTAAGCCAACGAGCGAGGGCAGACTTACTTGTGCAGTTACATTAGGCTTGCCATTTCCCCCTGGGGGCAGGGGGTTGCCCACTTTAGGGGC
>NW_015220636.1:0-1090 GCF_001447785.1 Gekko japonicus | reverse complement strand
CTCATTTTATACACTCAACTGTGTATATGTGTACATGTCCAAATTCTGTGTAGCCAGATAAAAATACACATTTGCATATATTATTTTGGGATTTGTTTAGGTGACATTTTATATAGTTTATTATGCTTCCAATAGGCTTTATGTTTTCAAATATTTGGGAGTTTTTCTGAGAAGGACTATGTGAATAGGAAGAATATGAAGGTTGTGTCCAAGGATAGTAGCCACAGGAGAAGAACAAGGGAGCTGTCACGGACATTGATGTACCTGTTCTTTCTGCTATAATCTCTTTTTAGCCTTTGGCTGACTTCTGTATTGCTGCCATATGCACCACCCATGTGTTTTTATGCTCTTTTTTTGCAGCCATAAAAGCTAGAAACTTGCTTGCCTTAAAAAATAAAAGTTTACATTCTCAAAATGACTTGCATGTTTTAATACTGGATTAATCATCTGGATGCTGAAATTGTAATGCACAGAATATACAGTCCTTGTTTTACTTAATTGCCCTTCCTGTTCCATAGAACAGGAGAAAAAGACTCTCTTAAATAATACAAAGCAAATAGTTGAAATACATGAATGGAATTTGAGTATCGTAACTTATTCAAATACCATAATTTGGCTTTTGAATTTATAGAATTAGATTTTTAAATATACCTCTGCCAGAATGAAAGTTGACTAATCCATCCAGATTGGTTTTTTTTTTCCTTATCGGTTTTTTGAACAGGCTGGGTAGAATTTTATTTTAATTCCCTAATGAAATGCTTGAACTATCTGACAGTAATAATTAAATATGAGAGGTAGAAAAATTTGCAATCCTCATAGCTGTTCATTTTGGAAAATTTTGTTCTTGTCTTTAGGGTCAAAGATCCTATTTTATTAGACAATAGAGGCATCATCTTTCCTTGGATCGTGGCAGAGTATGAAACTGATATAGGAACCTGCCATTGCAATCACAGAACTAGGAACAAAAGGCTTAAGTAAATGCATCTGGCTTGTTTTTAAGTTGCCACAGAATAGGTCTGATCAGGCACTTTATGGGGAAAAAACTTTCTCCTTTTGCCCTCACCTGAATAGCCCAGGATAGCCTGATCTT
>NW_015220635.1:0-1090 GCF_001447785.1 Gekko japonicus | reverse complement strand
GGGATTTCCCAACTCAGAGTCAGCATCCTTAGGAGGAAAGGCCGCTTAGAAACGTATTAAATAAAGGAACACACAAAGCTTTATACTGGGCTGGGCTGGTTTGTTCCAGTAGCTGTTTCTATGCTATCTATTAAGAAGGCTTCCAGCATGTAGTAATCATCATATTAGCCTGTCCTAATACACAATAATTTTTGTCAAAGACTGCTATTAGCAATCATGCCGATTCATACCCGAAAATAAAGTACGGGGCATGAAGCATTTAAATGCCCAACCTTTCATCTTGCTTCAACAAGGAGGTGTTTACGGTTTCTGCGGGGACAATTTTAAAGATTGCTGGAAGGATCTCCTAAAGTGATAAGTGCACGCTGGATGTGCACAGAGCCAATTTTTCAAACAATGCTTTTCTGCTAGTGGAAGCAGTTTTGAATCTCAGTGGGATTTTTTCTCCTATAAAAAGGAAGGGGGGGGGAATTGACACTCATCATTTTAAAAATGGTCAGTATTTTCTAATCTCTCCCCTAAAGAGTGACAGTTTGCATTTGCTCTCTTCAGAGCTAAAGAAACGCAACAGCGTTCCTTAGAAGCAAATATTTTGAGTTTTCCCTAACTCATTCAAATGTGGCATTTGGCAAATCGCAGGGAGTTTGGGTCTCCACAGCAAATGCAGCACGTCTAAAGTGTTATGATTTGCCCTTCTGGAAACTTGGGATGACAGCGTACGCACTTGAGAGCATATGAACTTGAAAACACTCAATGTGAAGGAGTTACACAAATACGTTGTTCTTTAACACATCCGTGAATTATGAAACTTCAAATTCTGGTTGGCAGTTCACTGGTCTGCAAGACGTAAGAGGACTCGCGCACACAGAACATTACTGCCAAGTCAGAATAAATTCACACAAGATGTTTGCCCTCGTGCGTGAACGCAGGAGTGACTTGTGCAACCCCGTCACTCCTTTCCTGCAAAAGGGAGACAGAAATCAGTGCTCCTCTTCCCCCAGAGACTCTGTAGCTCTCAACTGATTGATCAGAGACCGAAGATGCTGCTATCTACTTCTCTAGTAACACAACCACCTCTCTCTTTTTCTTC
>NW_015220634.1:0-1090 GCF_001447785.1 Gekko japonicus | reverse complement strand
TTTTACCATTTTGCAGCAACAGACTAACAAAGCTAACTCCTCTGGATCGATACAGTGTTCAGACACGGTATAAAGAATGAGGTACATTACACAATAAGTTACATTAAACATTAAGGTAAATTACAAGTACATTAAATAATATGGATCAGGCCTAAGCAAAGCATTCTGAAATAATGATGTTTTGCTCCAAGTTACAGATAAGCACCGGCTAACATCAAAATAGCAAAAAGAGTAAACAATGATTCTGAGTTATGATGCAATCTGGTTGATTACATTTAGACACTCTCCACATAACTGTACTTCTATCAAATTACTTGCTTTTCTCCTATTTCCACTTGATCATGTTACTGAAACAAGGGTCAATTTCCATTGGCCCTGACAGATGGGGAGGACAGGACCAAACCCGGGCAGAAAGTTATATAGATCTGACATAAATTGTGAGATTTACCCGGGTGTTTTCTGATTTCTTATACTACTCTTAAAAATAAATTGCAATTTTAGTTGAAGACAAGTGAACAAACAGCATTATAAAGATTTCTTTAAAACACACAAACAAAATGACTGACCAGGCAGAACTTTCCCATCAAGCTTCCAGTGCTTCCCATGTGGCTCATCTGGAACTTCTGAGGCTTTTATTCCCTTTCTGTGTCTAACAGTTGTCATGATGTCAGTAACTCTCATGCATTACACATTAAGCTGGTTCCTAAATACATACACAAAATAATAGGTAAGCCTAATAAACTTTCATTTAACAGTGTATCACTACTACTGCCTTTTAAAAGCATGTGAAAGGACATAAGAAACCATACTTCATGGAAACAGAAACTAATGACTAAAATACCAGATTTTTTTTAAAAAAAACTGTTTACTTTCTGCAAAACATATGAATGGAAACAATCTTATGCTTGCAATCGTTTTCACAAATAAATTAGCAAAACAGAGACTCTAATAAAATGCACAACCATCCAAGATAACTTTCAGACGAGTCAATGGAAAGATTATAAGGTAAAAGGGAAATTTCCTAATTCACTCTATGTTGGAAGTTCTTGATTTCAATGAGCTTAGATTGGGGAGTAACTCTACAAAGGAT
>NW_015220633.1:0-1090 GCF_001447785.1 Gekko japonicus | reverse complement strand
CCCGAAAAATTGGGGAAACCCCCGCCCGGACCAGGGATCTGGCAACCCTAGCCCAATAGGAAGAAAAGAATGGGACTCAGGAGGAATGACAAGATGGAGTTTGAGAAAGAATATTATCTCTTTCTCTCTCCATGTTCTTCCATCTCCTGTCCTTGTTTGTAGGCTTCTCATTGTGATGAAGTGTTAAATATTACCTATTCTTGAGAAAGTGGCAAGTATTAAGCACGTTGTTGGGGAGAAGTTATTTTTACTCTTTAGAACAGTAAAAAGTTGCAGTAGCCCTCTGCTCACATTTACCGATAGATACATAACAAATGGGTTGCCAGTTAATCATGACAGTTCTGCTGAGGAAAAAGAGGTACTTGAAAGGAAGAGCTGGCAGAACCTTATTTCACACTCCAGTCACCAAGCAACTGCATAGCTCTCTAACGCTGAAATCTTCACTCGCACTGCTCAGCTTCAAAAAAACATATGTCCCTAACCAGTGAGTTAAAGATCTACTTCCATCAGCTAAGCCGCCAGAGAGAAGAGCTATATATGAGATGGTTTGACATGTGTATATTACAGTAAAAGGTAATGGTGCACATACATACATCACATAAATGTCAGCTTTTTCCCCTCACGAGACAGGCCCAATGATTAAAAAAGGATCTCTTTCTCTCCCCACAAAATTTTCATTTAGACTTTATAGCTATGCTTTCCAGCCCTTCCAACAGAAGTGGAATCTTTCTTCTGCATTCAGGAAATCACTGAAGCAAAATAAATGGAAAGTTGTCCCCAAACACTTTGCATTGTCTTCCTGATAGTCAGCACGCATCACTTTCGATCGGAGGCTTGCCACAATGAAAACTGTAAAAAGGAATCTTTATGATGCTGTATCTTTAATCTGCTCACTGAGATGCAACAAGAGTGAAAAGTAGTGCTTTTTAAGAAAAAAACAGTAGGGGCAAATAATTATTTCCCCACCTGTATGAAGAGCTGTGGAAATAACAATATTTTTACTTATTAATTTAGCACATTTTTAGACTACTTTTACCCAGAGATGTTAAATGTGCATAGCAGGGCCCTTGCACTGCCACATTTACAACAT
>NW_015220632.1:0-1092 GCF_001447785.1 Gekko japonicus | reverse complement strand
CATCCATCCATCCATCCATCCATCCACTGACCTTCTAAAGCTGGAGAGGCTGCAGTGTTTTGGACTGGAGTCTTTGTTCTTGGGATTGTCTTCAGATTTAGATAATGAACAGCAACTGTAGGTGCAGCAGCTGTGCCAGCAGGAAACCTGGAGCGAGGAGCAGAACTTCAGGTTTGGAAGGAGGGCAAAGGTAAATCATCTGATCCTTGTTTCTAATGTATCAGCCACTGAAGAATGCCTTCTCTGGCTAAAACAGGCAAAGATTCTCTTCTCTTGGAAGCAAAGAGCGCTGCTCTTCTATCCCTCAGACCTTTTTGGAGAGATCGCAGCCAGAGCGCTTTCAGATACTGTGTGGATGGGAAAGCGCACATTGACACCATTTTCTTTGCTTCATCCCTTACAGCAACCATTGCCCTTGCCCACCAAAGGGCTTTTTTGTGCTTTGGGGGGAGGTAACTGTCCCATTGATATCAAGAAATAACATTATAACGATCTGTTACTGAAGACTAGTTCCCAACTTTCATTTTAAAAAATTAAGTCTCTCTCTTTTTTGTTGCTGAGTTATAAGGAAAACTTGTTCTGCAAATTGCTCCTGTGACACCAATTTTTGCCATTATTTGAACTGCATATTGTTACAGATTTGAATTGTGAATCTGATGTGGCTAGAAGCAGAAAATGGCGTGGGAAGCTAATCCATTCATTTGTGGTAACATGTCCTGTAATACAATGTTCTGTCACTAGGGGCGCTCTCTGTGATTGCAGTTCCCTATGTCTAGTTACCCAGGAATAAGTCCTGAACACAGCTGAACTTGCATAGGTGTGACCTAGAAATCTTTTTCTCCTTTTGCTGAGCTTTACAACACCATTTACTCATAATCACCTCCGTCATCAAGATGACACTTGCCAGATCGACTTTGGGGGAGAGGCAAATGTAAAAAACAAAGTCTATGCCCAATTAAAGTAATCTTCATTGATTGATAGTATGCATTGTACATTGATTTATTCATTGAATAAACCTGCATGAACCTGCATATGATTGAAGCAATCCCTCTGAAGACAAAAAAGCACACAATACGTGTTTTAGTTTATTCA
>NW_015220631.1:0-1090 GCF_001447785.1 Gekko japonicus | reverse complement strand
GCTCTGCTAGGAGGAAGCTCTGGGAGGATCCGAGACGGTGCCCTGATTCATATCAGGTAGATGGCGACAGACCTCTGAGAGCCAAACGTCAGGCTTGCAGTGAGAGGCTGTTGCCTTCGTGCCACACTTTGGGAGCTTCCAGAGGTCTCCAGCTGGCCGGTGTGGGAAACAAAACACTGCACCTTTGGGTTTGATCCAGTAGGGCAGTTCTTATAACCCTGTCACCTGGTGAGGAGAGTCCTGCCGCACACCTGCACCTGATCAGAAATCTGGAAAACTGGGAGAACAGTAAGATTCCGGCAGCAGGGCCAGCAAGAGGAGTCGCCTCTTCTGATTTTGCAGAGGCAGCACAAGACAGGCCTCTTCCTGTGACCCTTGTTCCTTTCCTCTCCCATCTTTTCCAGCTGCTGAACATTGACCTGCTGGAGGGGACCCCCACAGCATCCTGGAAGGCAGCTCTGAGCAGCACCCTTGGCACATCCGTGCCTGCCAACCAGATCTGCCAGCTCCTCTGCGGCGCTCAGGGGTTCTTCCCAGGCCTGCAGCCAGTCGTGCGGGAACTGCGCCAGGCAGGTGAGCGCCTGCCGATCTCTCTGTCTTGGGTGGCCGGAAGAATACTCCGGCGGCAGCAAATGAGTGTTTGCCGGTGGGTGTGCCCACAGTGGGGAGGCATGCCCAAGTCAGCATGTTTTAAGCATATGTGTACACCAGCCTTCTAACAGTGCACATGTCGGGGCAAGCTAGGATGTGGGTAACCTAGCTGGATTGGGGGAAAGAAGTAACTTTAAGGGATGGGTGGTGACTGGACGTGGAGAAGGAGGAAGCTGAAGGGCCAGGCAGCCAGATCTAACAGGTCAGTTCAGGCGTACAAGTGCCAGAGGAGACTCCTGCAGGGACTTCCAAGCACCGGCCTGTCAGCAGCCTCTCCTTGCTTTTCTTTAGAGAGGCTGCTGAGAGTCTGGAGCCACCTGTGGCCTCCCAGGCAAGCCTGCATTCCAAGGCAGGATGGAGGCTTAAGCAGCAGTTCCCATAACAACATGATGCATCGAATGTCCTTTATCTATTTACTTGATTCCTCCACCTCCGCCTT
>NW_015220630.1:0-1090 GCF_001447785.1 Gekko japonicus | reverse complement strand
AAGTTAGTGGTAGACAAGATTCCTTGTGGCTCCAAAACAAATCGAATGGGACATGTAGTTCCTTAGGAGGAGGCACACTGGCGTCCTCACCTACCGCCTTGGCTACTCCCAATGAGAACAGGCATTGAGGTCTAGGACAGCGCTTGGACGCAGAGTGTGAGAACGAGCGCAGAGCCAGAAATGGCAAAGGAACGCATGCCTCGCGGTCTCCAGTTTGACTTGGGCCGTCCATCCGTCTCTGTCTGCCGGGTGGGGCTGGCTCCGCTCCCAGGACCGAGAAAGTGAGAAATAAGTTGGCACAATATGGTAGGTGGGCACGCTGAGATTATTGATGCATGCCGAACAAAATGGGGCAAAGACTGCGCGATTGTCTCTTAACCTTACAGGGACGTTACCAGGGTTATTGAGATAGCCTCTGTGAAGCACTTGGAAATAGTACCTCATATGATTAATAACACAGTTCTTTTTTGCTGCCTTCTCTTTTGTATCTGTTGCCTGACTAATTGAGCCTCGGCTCCTCTCAGGATGAATACTGGCTGCTCCCTAGAGAGGAATCGCTTCCACCATCGTGTTTAAAAACAAACCGAGAACATTGTCAGTGGCTTAAACATCTGGCGGTTTCAGGCGTGTGCTTTCCCGTTTTTGGACCTTATTCCTCTTCACAGAAAATGGTATAATTGCTGAAGGGAAGTGACTGGCAACTGAAGCCTTGGTGTTCCAGGCGGAGACATACTGGCTCCGAGCAGGGGCAGAGGAGAGGGTTGGCAGAGAGGCACATATTTGTCATCCGAGACACTTAAGAAGCTTAAAAGTGCTCCCTACGCCTGACAGCGGCTGGACAAGTGACATTTTTAATGTAGGTAAGTTACACCCTGTTGGAGTTTGCTTTGCCCATCTCCAACTGTTTTGTAATATGATACAAGCGAGTGTGAAGGAATAGGACAGGAGAGGCGAGCTGCGGACGGCTACTGTGAACTCCCAAGGTGACAGGAGTAAGACCACGAAGCTCTCCGAAACCCCCCTTTCTTCTCACTTTCACCCAGTACCGCTTCAGCCATTTCAGATTAGGGCTGATGAGTAACGATGGAAA
>NW_015220629.1:0-1091 GCF_001447785.1 Gekko japonicus | reverse complement strand
GGCTGAGCCTTGATGTACAGTTTACTCTTCATTGTACAAAACTTGTTCACATCCAAACATTTAGTAAAAGTATCTGCTACATTTTCATTAGAGGTACAATACATCAATTTTATAAGACCACGCTCAATTACATCTTTAACATTCCTATATCTAATGTTGATGTGTGTGCTTCCGATTTTTATGCATTGAGTTTCTGCCAGTTGTTGAGCTGCAATATTATCACAATACACATCAATTGGTACATCACACGCTATGTCAAAATCAGTGAGCAGTTGCAGAAACCACTCTAGTTGCACTCAACCTTTATTCACTTTTACACATGTTTGCTTTATTCATTGCTTTGTATTCACTTGTCACAGAGAGTCATCAGTTTTTCTCAAAAAACTTGTTACATTGCTGGCTTAGCAATTTCACAGCAATACTTATGTCTGGTTTTTTACCTTTAATACTGCCATCAGGCATATGTTTCTCTTTAAATACCCATCTGCACCCTATGACATTTGAGTTACTTGGTGCCTCTGTTTTTTCAAACACTTTGTTATCAACCAGTGAGTTATACTCCACCTGCATAGCCTGTAACCATGCCTTCTTTTCTGCATTAGGCATTTGCAGTACCTCCTTGTAACTCTGAGGCTCTTTTATAAACACATGATTTATGTCAAAACCATATCTCACTGGCGGTATGTCTTTTGTGCTACGGGAAGAAACCCTTTGCTGCACACACTCATTTTCTCTTTTCACAGATTCATGATTATTAGACATTTCATTAGTTTGTTCCTGTTTTACCTCAGTTTCTTTCTTAAACATAGGCTTATTACTTGCACTCTCAGTGCCATTAGAACTAGGTAAAGCAACCATCTCAGGAACCTTATTTGCATGAATTCTTTCCCAATTTTCATTTTCACAAAAACTTGCAGACCTGCTATAAGTTATTTTGTGATCCTGATCAGCAAATCTATAACTTTTCAACCCTGATTGATATCCAAGAAAGATTAACTTTCTTGCCTTTGCCCCTCCTTTCCTCCTTCACTCAAGAAGTACATTTACCCAGGCCTTTGTACCAAACACTCTTAGATGATCCAGATTAGGAA
>NW_015220628.1:0-1091 GCF_001447785.1 Gekko japonicus | reverse complement strand
TGGATTGTTTAGTATGTGTGATCACAGCCTGACAGATACAGACAGATACACCTTTAGCCTAGTCTGGGATCAGAACTCCTCTTGTGTTCATATATTTGTTTTACATAAAGTTCCCAGAAATGTATGGGGAGCAGCTATATAGATGCAGCAACAACACCTCTGTGGTAATGTAAATGCCTACTATCCATCCTTCTTACTGATAAGCCAAACTACCAGATTCGTGGAGGATTCATCTATTGGTCGCCATGATACCTCCATATACAGTTGCAGTTATATTATAATACTATTAGGTTATTGCAGTCTCTTCACATACATCAACCTGGTAATCTCTGCAACTGTAAAGTAGAAGATCAGTGCTATTCTTCCTGCACTGCATATGCAGAGTCAAAGTTGAGTAATGGAGACTGACTAAAGACCATTTAGTGAGTGAAATGCAAAAGTGAGATCTAAACCAGGGATTTTTTGTATGACTGAATATCAGATGCTCGGAGGACACTGGAGAAGGCCATCACCTTCATCCATCATTTCTGAACTTCAAGGGGAATCTGCCCATGTTGCTGCTGGAAGCAGAATGTTGGACTAGACAGACTGTGCTCTTATCCAGCAAGACAACCCCTATCTTTTTTCCTTAATCTAGCAGACAGGCAATGGTTAACCGTTACCTTTTACTTGGGTTCTCCCATGCTGAACACCCCTTTCCAGCGCAATAAAAACCAAGGGTGATGCTCCAGAGCTTTCTTCCTCCTGCCTGTTGTTCCCATGCAAGTATGAAGAGACAGGAACATTCCTCAAGATGACACATTACAGCTCCAAGCAATTCTGACATCCAGATAGAGGCATCTGAAAGAATATCAGTTTCTGGGCTTGCCTGTCAGTGTTCTGAAACAATCCCATAAAGCAGTAGAAATAAAGCACCTGTACTCTCCTACAGACACAGTTGTGGTTATGCAAGAGAACACACCAGGGAACTAAATGAGCAATTCTGTCATTTGCTCCCCCCATAAACTATTTACTGTACAAATCTCAAATATGGCACATGATAATATGGACACAGATTAAATGAATGTACATTACAGTAAAGAGGAGAAATT
>NW_015220627.1:0-1090 GCF_001447785.1 Gekko japonicus | reverse complement strand
CCCCCATTTAAACACCACTCAAGCTGTGAGTGGCAAATCCGCTTGCAGCTGAGTCTACCGGCTGTGGGCGGGGGAGCTGCTTGATGGGGTGGAGCTTATGAACAAGGGGACATGGTCCTGAAATGTCCCACCATAGCTATGTGCCTGTCTTGCTACCTGGTACTGTATTTGCAAGGCTCTTCTATTGAGGATCTTTAGTGATGCCCTTTTTTCAGTGTTGATCCTAATCTTTATCCTAATATTTCAACAGTGTTTTTGGCTACCAGTTCCCTTGTGTGAGAAGCTCTTTCTTAGACATGGCATCTGCATTGCTTCATTGGTTGCTTACATTTCTGTCTTTGTGTGTGCAATAAAACTAGAACTAAATAACATCTGTACAGGCAAGCAGGCAAATAAATAAGATGGAAGTGAAACATCTGGGTGAAACTTCAGGGACTTTCAGGACTGGCACTCCAGGGATGGAGGAAGTTCACTATTTATATCAGTATTTCTTCAGACAACTGATTGATGATCTATTGTTAAGCAAAAATGTCTGTGGTTTTGTTTCACTTGTCCTTCCCTGACTAACTAGTTCCTCCTGCAGTCTTTGACCTGTTCCATCATTCTTCATACATCAATGTATATTATTCTCATATGTTACAAAACTTCCATTATGTTCTCATGGGTATAGAAACCAAAAATGCAACTAGCAAACTTAGTGTACTTACACAGTGACGTTTGAAAACAGAAATGAAGTAAAGATTTAAAGGAAGTATGAATGGAATAGATGTTCCCTTATATGCAGAAGTGGCATGGCCCATTCAGAATGAAGTCCAAAAATTAAACTGAAAACTAAGCAGCTTGCCTCTTCAGCAACATGAGTGACTGGGATGGGGACTTCAAAATACTGAAACCCAGTGCAGAGAACCTCTAGAATGGGAAGTTGCTCATAAAAATGCCCAGAACCTCTTGCACAAAGTCTGCATGAGTGAATAATACAGATACCTATCACTCATAAAAACCTGACCAAAAAGATAAACAGTCAGCTGCAAATAAAATATTACCACCCATTGTCCATCCATATCATTAGCTAGAATATTTTCTGTCTCTG
>NW_015220626.1:0-1091 GCF_001447785.1 Gekko japonicus | reverse complement strand
CCCATCATGCTATGTCAGAATCCCAAAAGTGCCCTCAGACTCGAAAAGTTAAGAACCCCTATGCTAAACATTTTCAGATTGGCAGGTAGCGCTTCTGATAAAGCCAGGTTAGAAGAGGAGCCTTTAGGTAGCTGCGTGCAATTTTTATCCATGAGGTATTTTTTAAAAGGTAAGTATTAAGGGGCAACAAGAAGTGGAACTCTCAAAATGCCAGGAAAGAAAACAGACAAGACCACATAATTTCTCTTTCTCACACACAAAAACACTGAGTTAGTCTTTATGCAACCACCACCAATTTCCTCTTGAAAAAAAAGAAAGTAATGTTTAATAGCTGCTGTAAATTCCACAGCTGAATAATTTTCGCCAGGGCCAGCGAAGAAAGACATAAACATGTCAGTATCTACTTCCTCAATAACACCCTTCAGGAATGGGTACTACTCCAGCAACCACACACAGTCAATATTTAATAAGTCGATATTAAATATAATATGTCACTGGCAAGAGGAATAGGCCTAAATCATTCCATAAATTTGAATTCATTATTTGAAAACGCTGCAATGAAGTGTGTGGCCGGCTTACAGAGGCAGCATCGGCGGCACATCTGGGCAAATAACAAGCCGCCAGGAACGCAGCCCATAGCCACTTGGAGCCTCCAAGCTTTAATTCTGGAGGAAAGTTTCCTCGGATGCCAATTGCCACACAGCGTTCAGTGCTGAGGCTGCTGGCAGCAACCCGCATGCACCCCAAAACCCCATCTGGAAATCTGAATTTGCCGACCTCCATCAGCACAAAGCACGGTGTACTTCCCTGCACAGGATTTGAACTGGGGGCTTCCCAGATCCTAGTCCAGCCCTCCAACCACGGCACCACCCTGGCTTCACTATGAAGGAGAGAAGCACTTACTTTTTGTCTCCGCCACTTGACAGCTGAGGCATGGCTTCCAGAGCTTGCTTAAAGCTTGAACTGCAACATGGAACACAAACTTATTCTACTCATAGTTTTACAAAAAAGGTCTACTTATCCTCAGCCTCTCTACAGACTCGACAGCAGTCACACCGGATGATGCAGGCTGCAGGCTTTTGCAAATTCCC
>NW_015220625.1:0-1091 GCF_001447785.1 Gekko japonicus | reverse complement strand
GGTGCTCCCGCTCGGGCGCCGACAGGTACTTCTGCTGCTTGAAGCGCCGCTCCAGCTCGTACACCTGGGCCTGCGAGAAGAGGACGCGGCGCTTCCGCCGAGGGGTGCTCTGCAGCGGGGCCATGCTCTTGCTCACGTCGCTCAGCGAGCTCAGGCTGCCCATGCCGCCCATGTTCATCCCCGACGACGGCCCCATGAAGCGGGAGACTGGAAGCAGAACAGCCAGAGAGGGTTAAGGCAGGCAGACGCGGGCCCACACGCCGGATCGAGGCCCAAGCCCTGGGGACTGAGTCCGGATTTCAGGATCCGAAGGGGGGAGGGGGGCGGAATCTAAACAGCCACACAGTCAAGTACTATCCGAATCAAAATCACAACAAACTTCCACGGACAAGTGTGCATTTTTCCTTGCTTTTTTAAAAAGGAAAAAAAAAACTTTAGAAAATGTTTTTCTAAATCAGATTGGGAAGGGCCCTTCTTCTGAGAAGTTTAGGTTTCTGAGCTTTGCAAGGATCGCTCTTGCACAGTTTTGCCTCTTACCCCCCACCCCCCACCCCGCGCCTGAAAATCGCCAGCAAAGCCCCGCTTGAGAAGTGTGTAAACAGACCCAAACGTTTTGAGGGCAGAAAAAAATCCCAGCCAAGGAAGCCATGCAGTTTTCTGTATAAGCACAATCCATTCTACATTTCTATGCGGTCACCCATTTTTCCTTCACATGAAAGCGCACAAACGGACCGAGCCCCGCTCAGGGCCACCGCCTCCACTTTGCATCCTCCAAACTGTCAAATCAGCAGTCCTTGGGGGGCCCCCTTCCCATCATTAACGAGTTATTTATTTCTAGTAGTGAATCACGAATTCTACTTTATACGGCACAGAGGCCGGTTTCATCTACGTGCATGTTCAAAGACTGCAGATCGACTTGGGGACCCAATATACCCTGCCACAGCCCTGAACCACTCGGACGGCGTTGCTTTAACCGACACCCTGAAGTTTCTGGGAGAAATTTCCCGGACGTCCAGACCTTTCAGATGTTTTTATTCCTCTCGGCCCGTCCCTCCGAGTGCGTCTTATCCCATATTTCGGACTCCCGTCCA
>NW_015220624.1:0-1091 GCF_001447785.1 Gekko japonicus | reverse complement strand
CACATTCCTGTTGATCGCATAAGGGTTATGACTATTGATTCAGCCTTAACATGTGCAAATATGAACTTTTCTGTCTATGTCTGTTTGTATATGTCATCACTGTGAGCCATTTAAGTAATTTTATTATGCTCATTGCTGTTGCTGGTTTTCATGATTGGTTTGCTTCTTTTGTACCATTTCCATACCCTTTAGACAACATTTGTATGCAGTTGACACAAGAACAAAGTTCAAAGATGCATTCATTTGCATAGGCAAAACTGTAGCAGGAGGAAACATAAAACAGTGTGTTAGTAAAGACCAGTGGATTTGAGTTGTATAAGGGAGATCTGAACATTAAAGGGGTATTTTTAAGTCAAACCAGGCATGAGAAATTTGAAAGCATCCCTTTCTTAAATGCAGTTGTTGTGTATGCAAATACAGACAATTTCATTGGTTGTGACACTCTTTTAAAGAAAAACAACAACCAGTGAATGCAAGCAGATTTAAATAGCCTATGAATGTTAAAGTAAACTCTGAAATCCTGACCATTCTGCTTAGCTATAAGGCTAAAACAGGCAAAACACAATTATATATTTTGCTCCGGTTTGTGCAGCCTCAGTTTGCCTGGGGCTATGCACAGAGGGGAGAGAGTGTTTAACCCTTTAACCTCCATATATTTTTACTACTTGACCTGGTCCCCTGCTTTGTTATTAACCTTAAAGGGAGGGGAGGGTTAAGAAAATGTGTATGTCTTAATGGACATATATATTTTTCCCTCTTTGAAATGTTAAGAACAAACCAGGAGCCAGATTTTGAACAACAAGCTGGAGTGGGGGTTGGAAGGTTAAACTCCCTGTCCCTTTCCTGCACAGCCCCAAAGCAAACTGAAGCGGCAAAAGTCTGAAATTTGCTTTTATTGACAGAATTAGGTGATGGAATCTTAATCTTGTCCATTTAAACCCATAGAGTTAATGTCTACTTTACATGTGCCTGGACAATTTGAAAAATAACACCCAAGTTGTGATCCAACAAGGGAAGTCCTTTGGCAAATGAACATTTAAAGAGCTCTCGTCCCCAATGCACCTTGATGCTCATGCTTTCAGAAGTTGTTG
>NW_015220623.1:0-1091 GCF_001447785.1 Gekko japonicus | reverse complement strand
AGCGTAGAGCCTGGTTGTATACAATGGATGACTATTGTGTTATATCCTACCATTTGGTTCAAGTAAGTGTGGAGTCTTCCTCCAACGCAAGACAGCTTTGTCCAGAAGAAAGAGTCTTCCAGAGAGTCTCTTCTGCCAATGAAAGGTGTCACACTTAGCTGATTGGCATGGTATACAGCTCCTTCCACCCAAAAAGGTGTTTGGTTAGAATCTGAAATGGTTCAAAATTATCCTTACAATAAGCATTTAATGAACAAATGAGTTTTAGATTACAATAATTCTTAATATATATATGTAATGTCTGTTGTGAGGACAAATTTAAAATATTCACAGAATTTTATCACCAGGAAGACACCCTGAGCAGCATATGTAATAAGCAAATAGATGTGATATAAAAGAAAACTCCATTGAAGAAACAGAATAGTTTAATTAATAATGGATTTCACATTTGAAATTGTTCTGCTTATGAAAAAGATGATTATTTGCTGCTAGCAGTAAGGAGGGGGGGGAAGAGTTATCCTTTGAAAATTCATATTAAGATTTTGCTGATTCTTTCCAAGTTAATCAGATTTGTGCAGTGAAAAGTAGTGTAGATTTACTAGTCATTGTTATAAATTGCATTTGACAAGGATGCTGGATATTAAAATGTCACTTGCTTGCTTCTGGGTCATCAAAGTATTTTTACAAGTGCAATATTAATATGGGGAATAGAACATAAAGTCATTTTAATGTCCCTAATGTAATCACTGCAGCCACTTTATGACAAATCTATCTAGTTTATTTCCGCTGCGGATGTTCCACATGAATTTCCAACAATGCAATAGCAGAACACCATAAAAATGTAATTGCCGTAGACTACTAGCTTTGGTGCACTTTCCTATGAGTCGTCCACTTGATGTCTGCGAAGTTTGCTCCTGAGTAAATAGGCTTAGGCCAAAACTAGAAACTGAATGAAACTAATTTAAAATAATATTGATATTTTTAAAATGTGAACAAGCATATGTATTATGGCTACCCCGGCTAGGTGCTTCCGAATCAAGTGAGAAGAAGAGGTGGCCTGTTATTGCCTTCCTCTGCAAAGCCATCCTTGG
>NW_015220622.1:0-1091 GCF_001447785.1 Gekko japonicus | reverse complement strand
GACTGGGGTGAGAAAGGAAACCTTGACAACATCAATGTGTCCATTGGCTCTTTTGTTGGCTACAAGCCACTGTTAAGCCACCTCTAGTACTTTTGTAGGAGAAAGGTGAAAGTGGAGTGCAACAAATAAAACAGAATAATTTTTAACAGGTTAAATTGTAAACCACTGCAATACATTCTTCATGGGCCCACCCCAGGAAAACATCTCAAACATCTTTCTGTTGAAGCAGGCCTATTTTATTCCAATACTTGGTTGCCTGTAGTGACTTCCTAGTAGTTTCTGCCCCCATATTTTGTGTTGATTGTCACCTTAAATCTCTATATATCCTTGGTCCTACATGCCTTAACAATCACTTTCTACAGGCTCTTCCTCATCTTTTGACTGATTATGGCTTAGATAATGCCTTTTCTGTGACAGTATCTTGTCTTTGCAAACTGCAGTCAAGTGCCCAGGGCCTTCTCACTCAGCTCCTTCCACTTGCAAATTTTTATTCAGATAATGTTTTAATCCACAGTGTGGGATGTGATTTGGCGTGAACTCCATTACTATTACTCTGCTCTCCTTTTCTATTATGCTTTTTATTTTGAGGTTTGATCTTTTATTGTCATTGGAATATGTGCGTGTTTTAAATTTCTGGAAGCCCTTTTAATGTAATCTTTATTAAAAAGTGAACTAAATAAAATACGGGGGGGGGACCCTTTCTAATATCACGGCCCCATGAGATGCTGTTTCAAAAAGAAACAAGGGATGAGGTTGGACAGTTTTTCTTCTTGCAAAAAGGTACTTGAAATCCACATCAACACAGACAATAACTATGAGCAAAGTTGAGAAATGAAGGCGCTTGAAACCATTTGCAGCAAGAAGAGAGCAATTAGGGAAGCCACTATAATTATGATCAGGTCATTAGTGGATTGCTTAATTACCAGAGGACCCCATCCAGCGCTTGAGTGTTCTGTCCTACAGTACATCAAGACTACTTATCTTCATGCTATTTCCATTTGTAATGCATTAATTATATTTCCTTCATGTGGAGACAGAAGCATAGAAAACTTTCTTAGAGCAATGGATTCACGAATAAGGGCCAGAATCAA
>NW_015220621.1:0-1091 GCF_001447785.1 Gekko japonicus | reverse complement strand
GCAATGCAGCGCCCCCTGCTGTTGCTTGAACCACGGGGAAGGGGCAGGAGACTCCCCCGTTGCCCCTGCAGAACAGCACCCTCTGGCTAAAACTCACTTGTGTGGGTGGCTGCGGGTCCATAATGCTTACTGGTAAGTTGAAGGTTCCCACCATGACGTAGCTGTTGGCGTTGCGGTCGTGCACGGTGGGGCCCGTCCCCCGGGAGCCCGTGCCGTTGTGAGGGACCGGCGAGGGGCCCACTCCGGAGGGGCCCCCCGAGGAGGGCGACTGCGTCTGGGGAGGTGCGCGTTCCACCAAGTGGATGACTTTGCCGCCGACATCTGGAATTGAGGCCATGAAAGCAGAGCATGTCAGAAGAATCTGTGAGAGGTTCTCGGGCTCTCCGGCGCGGCGTAACTGCCGCTTCCAGCATTCACTCGCACAGAATGATCAAGCAGCAGTCACTAAAAAGACACCCGTTCAAACCCGTATAATAGCTCGGGGCCAAACCTACACCCCACCCTTCTTGCAAGTTGTATATTACAAGCAAGCAACAAAATGACAAGCAGCCTCAGGAGACTCTGGATTCTAAACAGAGCAACAGGGGCAGAGGGATGTTTAGCCCCTTCCTCCCGCCCTCTCCCATCAGACCTTCCTCCTCCGGACAGTGCTGATTTCTTCCTCCAAAACTCCACAAGGAGAAAAGCCGCTCACAAAGCGGACTCGGAGCAGAAAACGGCCGAGAGAGAAATGCTTAAACACCCTCTTTGCCCTTCCCGCGTCTTCTGATTTACGTTTCTGAAAACACTGGGCTTTGATATGGACAGCTTCACGTGCCATGTCATCTGTGCCTGAGTAACCAGCAATCACAAGCACACCCCGCAGTTCATTCAGAGAGAACACAAGATGCTGCATTGTATGGAGCCGTTAGGCTGCTGGTCCACCTACGGCTCCCCAGGGTCGTGGACAGAGAAGGACTCCCCTTGCCTTCTGAGATTCAGAAGCCAGGCACTGAAAATCTGAGGAGCGAACTTGCCTGCAAGCCGCATACCCTTATGCTGAGCCACAGCTCTACACTGCAGGGCTTCCATTTACCTGTTGTTAAACTGCC
>NW_015220620.1:0-1091 GCF_001447785.1 Gekko japonicus | reverse complement strand
TGGCCCCGGCCACACTGCAGGGAAGAGGGTTTGACTGGGAAGCCCGGCCCTTGTGATTTCATGTAGTGTGCAAGCGGCTGAGTGGGGGGGGGAATAGCTGCCAGTGCTCAGAGCCATGGCTAAAAAGTCCTGGAGCTTAAGAGCTCTTAGAGACCCGAGAGCAGGCACTAAGTCGAGAGGGGTGTTTAATTGAAAGTTCTGTCAAAATTACTCAATTGGAAACCTTAAATCAGATCCCACCCCTCCAGTGTGTTTTCACAATGAGGACTAGGTGTTGCTTTTTTGAAAGCAAATGCCACACCCTAGCATGGTCTCTCCCCCCCCTCCAGCCCCCCATGTATGCTTACGTGGCCCTCCTTTCTTTTTTGCAGAAGCAAGCAGGCAGCTCCCTCAAGAAGAAGCTCAAAAGTCGGCACAGAAAACCTAAGAGCTTTCACAAAACGGTGAATGGGAATGATGCCATGTGACCATCTTGAGGTTGCACCTGTGATTTCCTTCAAAAACATTAAATGCCACTTATACTCTTTTCATGTGCAGTTTATAGATACCTTGCATAGGAGCCCAGATAATATATGTGTGGTTCTTGCCAGCACCGTTGTTTGTGGACTTTTTAAAAAAACCCTCCTGTACTTGATCGCTTGCTGAAGGCAGTTTTTCCTTGCTGTTGGGGGGCACAGGCAAGATAGGTATCTAGAGCCTGACTTTGCCCAGTGGCTGAATTCTGCTGGGGGTGTGTGTGCAGACTTGACTGTGTTTGGGTCAGAGCATTCGTGTGTGGAACCGAAAAGATGGTCCTGAGCCACTAACAGCAGCACTTTCCTCTGCCCTGAGGAACCTTTTGCTCCTGCAGCAGCCTCCAACACAAACCTTGTACATGCCTCTTAGTCCTTGTGCAATTCAAATTCTCTTCCACCAATGCATTATACAGGAATAGAGCCACTATGAGATGCAGATCCCTATAGAAAACTGTTGCATTTGGGATCTCTAGAGCAAGACCATGGCACAGAAATCCCTCCCAGTTGCTCCAGGCGGGCCCTGGAGCTCTCCCGGAGTTACAACTGGTCTCCAAATGACAGAGCTCTGTTCCCCTG
>NW_015220619.1:0-1091 GCF_001447785.1 Gekko japonicus | reverse complement strand
CTTCTTCTTCTTCTTCTTCTTCAAAAGTTAGTGCATGGATAGTTTAATTTGGTTGCAATCAACTAAGGGCATGATCCAGCTAAAATAAACCACTTTTCAGTCCCATTGATTTTAACAGACGAGATTAAAGCATATATTTAACATTCCCATTGAAATTAATGAAATGTGGAAATGTCCAAGTTTGGCTGGATCATGGAATGGAGCTTTAATTGAGTCATCTACCAATTAAGCCAATCCATGTTTGCAACCCTACTTATCTGTGTGATGCATATGCCTCTCAGACTAAAACTCGTACTTAACAGGGCTCTCATCATTTAAGAATGACTAGAAAACACACTGCACATCTCCCCCATGAGATAAATGTCAAAGACAAGCAGCAAATGATGGACAGGGAAAGCGATGATCAAAAATAAACAAACTAACATGACTTTTTATCTCTTGGGATATACAATTGTGATTAAAATGCTCTTGGAAGTTCCATCCAGAAAGTACTTTACTGTGCCAGCAGATCTGTGATTCAAAAGACAATCAATCCCCTAGCGGCTTTCAAATTAAATGACTCGGAAAAATACCTTAAGGGGAAAGTGTGCATCAACATTTCTACATATCTCTGCTTTTCTCAATTCACAGTCTTTTAAAAGTGAAGCAAAGCACATGGCTCATAAGCGCTTAGAGCACAATCTATATATTTTCCTGACTAATTCCCCAGTTCAGCACCATGGCCAGCGAAAGCGCTGAGTGTTTCATGATTGAAGAACACATACTGATGCTATTAAAGCAGCGGCTTCATATATATATTTACAGAGTGCATTAGTTGAATTTATTGTAATAGGTTAAGATTTCAGTCTCCACACCAAAAAAGAAGGAAACAGAGGAAAACAGTCAAAGGCACAAAAACCTGTCTACTGTATGTACAATTTGCAGTAAGTGTTCAGCGTTTTACAGAAAATTGGAGAAATGGAGGCGGACATGCCGGAATACGAGAACAGTAGAGGAATGCTGACATCTTATATGTGTTTGTGGAACATAAACATCGCATTCCATCAGCATTTTAGAAACATGTTTTTTTTTTTACCATAATATTTTATTGG
>NW_015220618.1:0-1091 GCF_001447785.1 Gekko japonicus | reverse complement strand
GTTGATTGTACGGTGAGGGGACTTTCTTTGTTCCAAAATAAAAAGTCAACTCAATAGAAATGAACTCAATAGAGCAGCTTTTCGTGTAATGAGGAACAAGAGAAGGGGAAAGCCCACATTGTCCATCTGGCATGGCATCTCACCTCCCAAGTAAGGAAGAATTCATGCCTGTGATCAGGTCTTTGTGTAGCATTTTTACGATTTGATGTTGCAACTCCTAATATATTGTGGCTCAGGTGGCTTATATGGCACAGTAGGACATTGTGACAGAGACCACTCTCTGGGAACTTTGTAACCGGCTGTGTTCCTTAGGAGAGGCTGTTTCAGAACTAGCTCCAATTGGTGGCCCCTGAAGCAAATTTTATTCAAATGCCTGCTCTTGAGACTTTCTTTTTCTAGATTTGTTAGTTATAACCTAAGAATTTTGATAAGCACAGAATGGGTTGTTGTTCATAGAAATTTACAGCTAATGCTAAGTGAGTCAATCGTAGGTTTTTAAAAAATCAAGTTATTCATGTATGTATCAGGTAAATTAGAAAGCTATGCTCAGTTCACTGATCTCAGTGGGCATTTAGCCATGTAAACCTATGTTAGCCTAGTTTGAACAATAGCACATGGGGTTGTAATAGCAGGTTTCAAGTTGTTTTGGCCACTTTGAAGACAAAAGGATCTTAGTGGGACAATGGTTTAATTTATAGACACTGCTGAAAATTAGTAGGTTACAAAAATGGTAGGAGCTTGATCAAGTCAACATGGGAGCGTGGAGGGCTTAACAGAGACCTGTTTTTCATCCTTGCAAATGTAGCACATAGGCAGTGCCTTGCAGAAGATAGGAGGCATGCCTCTTATATTTCTCTGCTCCATCTCTGTACTCATGCTGTGGAAAGTAAATAATTTACATGTGGCATGGAGGAAAGGGTGGCTGTGTGAGGTGTGCCTCAACAACCCATCAACAACCCATTGCTTGTTCATGCCTTCATGTTACCTTAGAAGTCTTCATACACAGTATGTGAAATGCAAGTCAGTTTGGGGCTTCCTATAACCTGAGTTGCATTTCACATCTGACTCACCTTAAAAACCAGGGGGGGGGG
>NW_015220617.1:0-1091 GCF_001447785.1 Gekko japonicus | reverse complement strand
TAATTATTTGTGCAATAAAAAGATATTTTAAAAAATGATCAGTGACACTACCTTCTGAATGTTGATCGGGATTGGGGGGGGGGGGAGTTTGCAGAGCCACTTCATCCATGTGGTTGCCCTTGAAGAAGATCAGGTGATCGCATGGAGGTAGGGGGCAGGGCCAGCACAGTCACACCTGCTCTCCCTTCCCACACATTAAGTGAACATGTGGGGGCTATTGTCTAAATCAGGCTACTGACTGATCATTGTTCTCAGGCTCAAGGTCTTTCACATCATAAATTACTTAATCCTATTAAACAGAGATGGAGATAGAACCTGGGATCTTCTACATGCAAAGCCAAGCTACCACTGATGGGCGGTCCCCTCCTGTTGGATCTAAGTTACATGAAGGCAAAAATTACTAACAGCAGATAATCAGATCTGCCTTGTCTTTATGAAGCACTGCTAGTAACCATTATGCAGAATTATACTGCTACTGGTACTAAAAATACATATATTCTCCTCAATTAGTCTCTTCACAGTGGGATATACTGGAGATTTAGACAGGCAATGGAAAGTAAAGGTTTTCTTACTCTGGAGTTTGTCCAAAAGCTTAGATCTGGAAGTTGTTCCCTTTCCTTCCCATTCTGCTTTTGCCCGCAGGTCTTCTGCATGACTACACATCAGATATCTGCATAGTGAAAAGAAATACATACTTGACATGTTTTAGAACTTCAGATCTTTCCAAAGTTTGAACAGCCAGATTCCATTGTCTCCCTCACTGACACAATGAAGGGACCAGTGCAGAATCTATTAACATGGGATCTCACGTTTTAAACAGTGTTATGGTCTAAAACTCCAATTTTATCATTTAATATTGGAATGACAGCTTGCTCCATTATACACCCATCTCCTCTTTAAGAAAATCCTCCAAAGTCCTGCTCCAGGTGCTCCTGCCTTCTATGGTAGGATTGATAGCAACCAAGATCTTTTTGTAAGGGTAGCCTACCTGTGGTACTTCCTTTCCCAAGATATTTGAGTAGAACCAAGCTTTACTTTTCCTAATCCTAATGCCCTGACCAGTGTGGCCCAGGCTAGCCTGATCTCTTCAG
>NW_015220616.1:0-1092 GCF_001447785.1 Gekko japonicus | reverse complement strand
ATGCTCCATTGTCCACTGGTCCTTCATTTTGTGATGGGGATAAATGAATGTTCCCTATTTTCTTTTTTATATTCATTTATATTTTTGTCAGTTCACTGCACCTTGGTATGGTAGATGTATTTGAACCGTGTATGCCTCTTATATATCTTTATATGCAATTTATATGATAGCCATATATACAATATATATGTCATTTACGTGTACAATATATGTATAAAGCTGATCTATTGATCCCAAACTACATTGAAAATGCATGAGGAAAACTGATGGGGGGAAAATTCCACACAAAGATCCTGGAAATGGCTGAAAAATGAAGAATCACAGGTTCAAATAAAATCATAACAGGGATTTTCAGGTTGAAACAACAAGGATGAGACATGCAAAATCTTTCCTGTTTCATGAATTCTCAATCATTTTTCAAACACATTGCCCCTTAGCTATGAATAGGCTTCCTTGATGTGCTGGAGCGTCCATTCATTAAATGAAAAGGACATTCAATGAAAGGAGACCTGTCTGCCTTGCAGGAAATAGGACTTGCTGCTGCTTCATAGGAAATGTCGTAACTTCTCAAACCAACAAAGTCACCCATCATTGCATGAGAGATGGGCTGTACAGTCCCAGGACATTTTATAGACCATAAATTGCAGCCAGGACATTTATTCTATTTTTTAAAATTTATATAATGTATTGATTTTGTTGAATTCACATCAACCTTTCTTTCAAACATAGCTAGTGGCTTCCAAAAATGCACACTCCAAAAGACTCACGCTGCAAGTCTATGTGCATCGCTGGACTACAGCCTTAACTTGGCTTAACAGCCATTCCCCCTCCTCTCCAGGAGCCCTGGGATGTGTAGTTCTGTGGGAAGGGAACTGGGATCTCAAACTGAGGGACTGTTCGAACTGGCCCCTTCCCTTGGCAGAAGTCACCATTTGTCTACTTATTTATTCTGGGGAGTCCAGATGGCTTTGTTGGTAATTATTTTGTGTTTTTGAAGAGCTCATTATTTACAGTTCTCTCTGCTAAATACAGGATGGCTGTACAAGCACATGAAAAATCCTATTACTCCTGTCCCACTGTTTCCTGGAGAAG
>NW_015220615.1:0-1092 GCF_001447785.1 Gekko japonicus | reverse complement strand
CATGAGAAGGCTAGTGATCAGCTCCATGTCTGCCTCTGCAGTTTGATCACAAATTGCAAGCAGCACCCTGAGTCATTCAAAATTCCCCCCTTTCCACAAATGCTACAAAATTGTTGTAAATTGTATCATAAATGATTCAGAGGGAAGAGCCATAGAGATGATTTATAATACATCTGGCAACCTATTTCTCAGTTCTGGTTTCTGAATATATCTTCTCTTCTTTTTCTTCACAGTCCAGCAACCTCTTCTGTTATGTCTGGCCTGTCATACACCCTTAGTTCCTTACCCATATTTCCTAGGGGTGGGCTATTTTGAGAAATTCAGAAGCAGATGGTAACATCTGTGACTGGCTTTGTCAATTCATAAAAGTGATTACATAATGCTTAGAAGACGAGGTGAGTGCATGTTACATTGATAAGAAATGGCAGTGCTGATAGTTCCTGTTCTTCAGTGATTAAAGTAAATGAAAGTGTGGATTATATGGAAGGTCTTCCAGAACAGAAACATTGCTGTAAATGTTTCTCCTGGTAATGCAATTAGGAAATATTGGCCTCAGTGAACATAGCTTAAACAAAACATGTTGTCCTCATCAAACTTGTTAATGTTATTAAACAGGCAGGGCCTTGTCCGAGGTTTTTTTTTCTAAATGAAGACATATAGGCTTCCCATGGAAACTCTATTAAAATGCAGATTTTTAGATATGATCATAGTCAGTAGCATAATCTAATATAGGTAAATTTCAAAAGGCAACATATATGAATTCAGGGATCAGATATCACTTCAAAGTCACTGCTCCTATATTTGCCATGTACTTTGGGTAGAATTTTTAACATTATTTTCTATTTTGTCCCTGCACCAGTTACAATGTTGTGGGAAGTTAGGGTTGTATGGTTTTATTGGGCAGGTACTTGAAATGAATTTCATGTAGCACTTTAAAGAACCTCCCAGCCAAGCTTCCCACTGGGATTCCTGAGCTCATCCTTGGTCTTTTATGACACCCTACTAATTTGCCTGTTGTGTTATCACCTTTCAGTGGCATTCCTTCCCAAATCCCTTTGTTTAAACAGATGTGTTGTCCAATGTTCCCTCTAA
>NW_015220614.1:0-1092 GCF_001447785.1 Gekko japonicus | reverse complement strand
GAGCATCTACAGAGTGAAATTCTGAAACTTTACAGAACTTTCTATCCCTCCTGTTTTCAAACTTCTCTTTGGCCAAACCAAAATCGATTAGAAACTGACTCCAAACTTGTGAAAAGTGGGAAAGACAAGGATTTCAGGGACAGCCTGTGTAAAATCAAATAATAACTTCTGGCAGTAGTAGAGAGATCATTTTTTCCCCTCCTCACAATATTGTATTTTTCCTGCATGGTGCCACATGACGCCCAGTGCCGGAGGGGTGGGGATTGTGAACCCTACAATTATGTCAGAGCCCTGTGGTTAACCCTCCTTCTTACCAAGGCCCACAATAATTATCAGAGGTCACTACCATACTCAATAAACACATTTCAAAGACTACATAGAGACCTCAGAACGATAAAGCTCTCTCCTGAAGGTCTATGGACAGATGCAGTTGTGATGATCTGGCTTTTGGTAGTTTCCCCTTCTGTTTTACATGCCAGGCTTTAAAACAATGTATCAGAAAAGTCAAGAATTATTGAACTCCTGGTGTTGTAATTGAGTTGGTAGTGACAGACCATCAGAAGCTAGATGGTGTTCTGTGTTGTGACAGTAGGACTTGCTTTTAAGATGGCAATAATATTTCTGTTGTTGATGGTCTCACTCTTACTGCCTCAGGTAGAAAGTGAACCACACACCTTTATGTGCAGCATGAGTGATCCCATCCAGAAGCCACATGAATATTATCAGGCAGGTGATGTCACAATTGGTGGGATGACGTCTCAGCTTTTCTCCTTTGTTGAAACCTTATTATTTGACAGGCACCCAAAGTCAATTCTGATTGATGAAAATGTGTAAGCAGACTTCCCTCCCCCCCTTTCATAATGTTCAGTGGATAGGGTATAGCCAGTAAAGGGGATAATTCAAAGAGTACGGCATTTAACCAATCTATTTAGTTTGGCAGTAGCCTTGGACCCTAGTTCTACTGTTAAAAAAAACCCTGGCCCAAAGTATTGATTAATGCGACTTTTAACATTTTGCTTCCTAGCCCTCCTTTCTATTGCCCACATCCCACATGGCTTTTGTCAATATATGACCTCTGATCCCCAGCACAGA
>NW_015220613.1:0-1092 GCF_001447785.1 Gekko japonicus | reverse complement strand
TTCATGTTTTATCTTCACAACAACCTTGTGTGTTAGGCTCAACTGCCAAGATTACCTAATAAACCTTGTGGCCAAGTGACAACTTGAATCCAGGTCTCCCTAGCCAGCCCCCACCCCAGCCCCCCAGCTGTACCAACTAAGCCACACCAGCTGTGTCCAAAGTTGGCCTGAGAGATTTACAGAACAGGACAGTGGAAGAGAAGAGAAGACTGTCCTTGGACCCTTGTATTCGTGATGTTAAGAATATTTTATAGTCATTCTAAAAAGCAAATGCTGCTTTTTTAAAACAAGTGCCGATTCCCCCACAAAATAAAGTCTATCAGAGAACAGGACAAAAAGCTAAATCTTGTGTTAAAGTGTGATAAATTCTTGCCCATAAAAGCCAGAAATCATCAGAAGATGGCTTTTACCAGGGCTCAAACAACTCCCTACTAAAGCTTTATGGGGAAAGTTAATCATATAGGGCAACACATTTCTGTTTTACAAAAACCCTAGCAAAAATCCCCATATCCTGCAAAGTCATAAATCCCCTTTCTTAGATCATATATTTACATTTTGCTGCATAACTGAGGAGCCCTGATGGGATTTCATGAGATTAATCAAGCCATTTCTAACGCTGTTCCAAATGTCATTCTGATGGCAGATGAAGGGAAGCCACCAAACGCAGAAAGCACCAGGAAAAGCTGCTCTGGTGCCAAGCTAGAAAGATGTTAGGAAGCAGGCACAGCGGGACACATTAAGCAATTTGGTACATGCTGTGTGGGGACTGGTAGCAGAGGGAAGAGAGGAGAAGGAAGCGCTGGAAATCCGTATGCAACAGCAGACGATGTCTGAAATGTGGGTTATGAATTATACACACATACTATGGAGAGACAACATGGGGTCACACTTCTAATGGCACCACAAGTCGAAAAACAACAGAACTGCCAACTAAAAATCTAAGCTCAGAAAACATCTCAACAGCAACATCCATTTGCTTCTATAAAGCAAAAAGCAATCTCCATTTATACAAAAACGCCTGTTTTCTTGTCTACCTAATAAGGATAAGAGTCTTTTTGCAACAGGGATCCGGGCCCTGCGGGACCTTGCACA
>NW_015220612.1:0-1115 GCF_001447785.1 Gekko japonicus | reverse complement strand
CCCTGCACATACAGATCCCCCCTTTACCCTTCTCCCTCCCATAACTACCATTTTTTATTATTTATTTAGAGCCCCAACATCCACATAATTTAAAAACAACACATCCTAATTGTCCTTACTCGGTTCAGACGACACTTCAGGGATACCTGGTGTCCCACTTTCTGAGTCTCGGCACCGTGGGGCCCACGGGGAGGGGCTGGTGGAGTCACCGCTGCTGGGGGGCGCTGGGGAGGAGGACGATGAGGAGGCCGAATTGGACGACAGGCAGCTGTCACGCTCGCAGGCCCGTGGGGGGCAGTCCGAGGCCGGGCTGCGAGGCCTGATTGGCCAGGGCCGCCGGTTGCCGACGGCACCCTCCAAGGAGAACGGGTCGGGGGAGGACGCTTCCCGCTGGCAGGTGGAATTGCTGTGGGCCACCACGGGCCATGAAGATACGGAATCTGCCCAGTCGGGATCTGACGCGAAGCAGGGGAGATCCTGGGAGGCGGGTTGGGGCAGCCAGGGGTTGGGTCCGTCCTCAGCCAGCAGGCCACGGCGGCTGCCGCGAAGACTCAAGGAGCTCTTCGAAGACCGTTTGCCGAGAGGGCTCTGGGGGGTGCAGGGTCGCGGGCTCCACAGACGGGAATCCGGGGAGGGCCCGGTGGCTGGGTGTGACGGCGAGTCCAATCCGGAGTCTTCCACGTTCTCGGGAGACGAGGAGGAAAAGGGGGACGGGCTAGAAGCCAGAAGGTACGATCGGGGAGCTGCAGGGAGAGATGAAAGGGGAGTTCGGGACAGAACTGCACTTGTATAGGGAATGACATCTCATGTAAAAAAAGCATTGTTACATAGGGCTCTTTTTGTAGCAGGAACTCCTTTGCATATTAGGCCACACACCCCTAATGTAGCCAATCCTTCAAGAGCTTACAGAGCTCTTCTTACAGGAGCTACTGTAAGCTCTTGGAGGATTGGCTACATTAGGGGGGGTGTCGCTTAATATGCAAATGAGTACCTGCTACAAAAAGAGCCCATCAGCAACATTTATCATTTAAATAACAAACTCACAATCTATGTAGCCCACATGCATGCATTCTTACACATTAATCAGCTTTGCTGCTGAATTTTTAAGAAAAATT
>NW_015220611.1:0-1092 GCF_001447785.1 Gekko japonicus | reverse complement strand
CCTGTCCCGGCACCTGTCGTGGTACGGATGTGAACAGGTCCTTCTTTTCTCTTCTTGGCTCACCATCCCTCCAATCTTTGGTCCAAGTGAGCACCATAATCATTAGCGAACCCTGCTGTCATTCTGCTCCAACGTGAAAGACTTGGAAGATGGCAGATCTGTTGACAGTGCCAAAAAGGGAAGGGGTGCTTTTCGCAGGGGCGGACTGGGCTGCTGGCGAAATCGCCGGCGTCTCCGGGAAAGTTTTGCTCCCTTGCACAAAAAGCTGATGTTGACTGACGGGCTGATGAATCTGACATGTCACCCCCCCGCTTCGTCCCAAAGACCCATAGTAGGTGACAGCAGGCAGGTAAACTTCAGAAAAAGATACGTCTTCTAGATGCTAGACTGTGTCTGGCCCGATTGGACTGATCTTGTCTTCTTTGGCTCCTTCGCCGTTGGCTGGTTCGTGTGCTTTGTGTGTTCTCGAGATACGCTGCTCTGCTTGGCAAGGTTGGCAGAGCGCCAAGCATGTCACTTCAACGAGGGAGCCGGTTAAGAGCGCATCGGCTTCCCGAGCAGGATGCAAAAGAGCAGAATAATGTTATTATTCCAGGCAGACACTATCTTTTGACTGCTGGGTCCTTTTACCCCCAACGGGACCACTGCCCTATTGAAGAAGATGTCGGTTTTCAGTAGAGCATCCATCCTCCTTTCATTTTCAACTGTCAGAAGCAGGTGCTTACAGGTGCTGGGTTTTCGACTTGCCGGTGGTAGAGTGCTGGTTGTCTAGAGAGGTGATCTGGTACTGGAAGAGACTGTGTTTCTTTCTGCCTGTCTTGTAGCTTTCCCCTTCATACCTTTCTCAAAGTCTTCTTTGTAGGAAAACAGGTTTGGAACAAGCTCTGTGAATTTTGGGGGGTGTTGTTGGTGGGAGTAATTAAAAAAAATACTTTCTCCTCCTTCCACGCTTTAGCACTTTACAGCTCATTTCAACCCAGCAGTAACACTTAAATCATGTCCTTCTGTGAGTTACCATGTACGTACGTATTCGCGTTTGTATGAAGTGCAGACTTAAGAGAGACGGTGTGGTATAATGGTTAAGAACAGCAG
>NW_015220610.1:0-1092 GCF_001447785.1 Gekko japonicus | reverse complement strand
TGAATAAAATTGGCCTGCCACATTGCTATTCAAGGAAAAAAATCAAGATACACTGAAGTTGCTATCTGGGACCTCCTGAAGGCTTTCCAACAATATACTAAGTTTAGGGAGGAAAAGTGGAAAACTGTGGAAATAAAAAGGCTTCCCAGTTCATTTACTTCTCATTTTTTAAATATCTGTCCATTGAATACACATTCAAAAACATCAGTGGAAGTGGTGCTTCTGATGAACTTGTTTACAATCAGCATGTTCCTAAGTCCTTCCATGGCTTCTTCTTCACTTTTCCTTCTAGAGGAAAGAACCTAGAACCTGGACTTTTTCATCAATTGCCAAGGACAAGATAAGACTACCATAAAGTCATATCCATATATTCCTCACTTCTTCTGCTATCTCTGTGCGTTGGGTTCTAATCAATGTAAACTGTTCTGGAAATCAATCTTTGCTGTGGAACCAAGTCTAAATGTAAAAAATAAATAAGCAAACCTTTCCATAAATACTGCCCTGAAATCCATAATGGTGTTAATCCTGTTTTATCATATCAGTTCCTAGAGCTTGGGTTGGCTGAATGACTTGCTCAAGGCCAGCCAATAAACTTTATGGCACAGTAAAAATGTGAACCAAATTGTCCATGGTCCAAGTCCAACAATCTGTTGTCATGGGATGAAATATTGTTTCAGAAGGGTGATCAAGCCTATGCCATGCAGTTAAATGTTCTCGGAACAAAAAACAGGAGTTGAAGCTTTACATCATACTTCTTGCTTGGTACACTGGGATTTTTGTCTCTTGATAGCTTAAAAAAGAAGTGGTGGTGAGGAAAATAATAACCTTCCATTTGAAGCTTAATTACTCAGATCATATCACGTTTCCTGTTTCCTTTCCAAGTAATGGTTGCAAGTAAAATTTTATTTTCATGCTCTCCTCTATAACCCAGTAAACATTTCAACTCTTCTCTGCACTGATGATTTATTATTCACACCTGACTAGTGTAGCAGGGCGATTCTCAGCCTTGGTGGTATTTTGGACCATTCGTGCTGATTTTCCTCTTTTTTGAGGGAACACTACATTTTCCTACATTAGGACTACAGTGTTGGG
>NW_015220609.1:0-1092 GCF_001447785.1 Gekko japonicus | reverse complement strand
GGTTCGCGAACCATGACCCAGGCAATTTTAGCCCAAAATTAGGGTCATGGGCAGGTTTGTGCCCAACCCTATTCCTGACCTGGGAAAAGCCTAAGGATGGTTGAGTCCTGTTAAGCATCAACCACTTGGTTTGGACTAGGGGGACTATCTTTTTGTGAAGGGGAAGCACTTCTTGCATCTCAAAGCAGCACCATAAGTGAAAGCAGCTCCAGCTCAAACTCTGTCTTGTTTGATTCTTATACATAGAAAGGGGGGAGAGAACCTGCATTTATTTGTCGATACTGTCCTCTAGGATTACATCCCAGTTGATCAAGAAGAGCTGAGGGACTATGTAAAAGCCAGACTGAAGGTTTTCTATGAAGAAGAGCTTGATGTACCACTGGTCTTATTCAATGAAGTCTTGGATCATGTGCTGCGAATTGACAGGTACAACAAGCTTATTATCCAGATGCATTTCTGTTAGTAAGTGGTAAATCCATTTACCAAGGGGATACCATTCATCCCGGGTGTTGTACAAGTAAGTGAATGTTTGAGAAGGACCTTGAATACAGCCTAAGATTCATCTTCAGGCATCATCATGTACCAGTAATGCATCATGTATCTGAATAGGGAAGGGGATGGTGGATTTAGTACTGACCCTGAATCAAAGTCTCTCTCTGTCTCTTAAGGATCTTCCGTCAGCCTCAGGGACACTTGCTTCTGATTGGCGTTAGCGGAGCTGGGAAGACTACTCTCTCACGATTTGTGGCTTGGATGAATGGCTTGAGTGTCTACCAAATTAAGGTTGGTATACCCACTTTTCTAACCCCCTCCCCCCAGAGGGTAAAGTTTGCATTCCTTCTTAAATTCTGTAGGGTACATACAGCCTCTAAGATATTTATCATAACTGTTGTTTGTAGGTGCACAGAAAATACACTGGAGAAGACTTTGATGAAGATCTAAGAACAGTGTTGAGACGCTCTGGCTGCAAGAACGAGAAAATAGCATTCATAATGGATGAATCAAATGTGCTCGATTCTGGGTTCCTGGAGAGAATGAATACTCTTCTGGCCAATGGAGAGGTAACTTTGTAACTGAGTCAGTCCAAGGCTG
>NW_015220608.1:0-1104 GCF_001447785.1 Gekko japonicus | reverse complement strand
GTTCATGTTTCTCTGTTTTCTAACTTGGAAAATTGTGTACTATTTTCTTCAAAGACTTTAATAAAATGTTTATAATAAAAAGGAGTCAAAACTCGCTTCGTTAGATTGCTAGAGAAATGCTTTTCCTACCTGATCTGTATGTCCCTATTGTTTTGGGGTTTTTTTTTCACTCTTCCGCACATGTTTTATTTATTTTATTTATTTATTATTTTCAATTTATATCCCGCCTTGCCTGCACAGGCAGGCTCAAGACGGCTTACAACAAGTTAAAATACTATAAAACACAGATGAATAAATGCAATACTATAAACTTTTCGCATAAAACAATATATGTATAAAGTGCAGGTCAATGTAGATGCCGATTGCGGTATAGTAATCCAGTGTAACAGGCCAGCATCCATGATTTAGCAAAATCTACATCACAGGGTTGTTGTGTGGATAAAAGGGGGGGTATAAAGTGCACCTTCTCCCCCCAACACGGAGCCGTCCTACACAACAGGCAGAGGTAAACAAGTGGGCCAGATGCCGAAGAGGCCTCCAGCAGAGCTGGTTCCTCACAGCTTGAGCCAAGCTGAACGGGAAGCCTGAGGACAACATAAGATGGCAGCAGTCGCTGTCAAAAATGCGGCAAGGGCTCAAAGCATCAAGCCGGCCAGGTAGGAATGGGGTACATGCCTGTCCAAAGACTCAGGGGTTATAGTAGCTGAGGGAAAGAAGCCTGTCCTCTAAGCTATTCTGACTCAGTATTCTGGATAATCAAGTCCCAGATGGCATGGCTTTTCCTGTGATTATACAAAATGACAGTCGCTTCTGGAAGAAGCTGGAATTCAGCTAGGTCTAGGAGCTTAACAGACCCAGGTACTGCATCCTGGACTAGTCCAAGGTAGTTGGGTGCTTTATTAGTTGGTTTATTTATATCAGGGGTGTCGAACTCATTTGTTATGAGGGCCGGATCTGACATAAATGAGACCTTGTTGGGCCGGGCCGTGGGTGTGTCATAAAATGTAATGCCAGGGAGTGGAGATATAAACTTTATAAAGGACACAAACACAAAGGGTTGGAGTTTTTTGCTTATAATAAAAACATGCTTCAAACATTAGCACT
>NW_015220607.1:0-1092 GCF_001447785.1 Gekko japonicus | reverse complement strand
CCACACTTGAGATTCTTTAGATGAAGATGACAGGGATTGAACCAGACACTTTCTCCTCTCCTACTGAGACATGACCTGTCCTCTCAGTCTTTTACATTCACTTTCAGGGTCACCCAGCAGCAATAACAAAGTCTTCTGAGAATCAAGGTCCAGGGCTGACCATAATGGTTAAGAAAACTGGAAAGCCGTCCTTTTGTACACCTATCAGTGTAGAGCAACTAAGAGTGGGGAGACAAGGGTTTAAGCAGTGTTCCCCTCTCAGACTGGACAACGAACGGTCACTGACAGTAACCAAGATCAGGTTGGGCTGGAGCAGACCATTGGTTTAGGAGCAGGATCTGGATAACATAACCTTTGCTACAGTGAGCTGTCCAGGATTAGGACAAGTAGGGGCTAAAGCTCAACTCAGGAGCTTTAAAGAAAATCACTGGTCCACCTCTTCCTTTAGGGACACATAGGTCCCCAACCCTGCCAAGACTTATGGAGTGACATCTTCTTCCTGTGTGCAGCTAGAGGAGGGAAAGACCTGGGCTACCAGTCATATGCTCCTTGACCTTGTCCAGGCTTCATCTCTGGCTGGCTGCCTCCTTCGCTCCTGGGGGAGACTAATGGTGGAAGGACCCCTTGAGGGGCTCCTTATTTGCCTGTGGCTGTAGGCCAGGGCAGCCCATGACAAGCAGCGGGTATGTCCAGATGATCTGTGCAGAGAGGTATGAAAGTCAGGGAAGAATAGAAAGGTCTTGGGGGAAACAAACCAGAAGTTCTCTCACAGCACGCTTTCTAACCGAGTTGTTTGTAGCCTCACAGTGATCCAAGTGTTTCCACACAACAGCTTGAAAATTCAGGGAAATGCAATGCCCTGTAATTATTGGGCTACGTGTATGGTCATCTCCATATGGTTGGTGCCTTCTACAGAGGGTGTTTTTAAATGGCCACCATTTTAAATGGCCACCAACATGGTGATCTGCTTCAGCTCTGGGTCTGCAATGCAGGAATCTGAAGCTGGCCGGGCCTGTTAATACCAACAATCCCAATCAGGAGGTGTCGGGAATCAGTCCTGATCAACAGTATTGCTTCCTGATGTGGTTAAAA
>NW_015220606.1:0-1092 GCF_001447785.1 Gekko japonicus | reverse complement strand
GGGGGGGGGGGATGTCACAAACCCAGACATTCCAGCTAAAATTGTGACATCTGACAATGCTGTGAGCAAAAGGTGTGACTCATCGAGCCATCTTCTAAAATGCAATCTAGCTCCAGTGTTTTAAAGGACAATGTAGTAATATACTATTGCAACAGGAGAAGAAAATTGTGGTGTCTGTACTCTGTAAAAGAGGAAAGATTGTTCAATACGCACTTGAGATCCTGAAACAGTACAGAACCTCAAAAAATTATATTTTACAATATGTCAACCAATATTGCTAAAATAAGCATTCCCTTTGCTTCAGCACTTCATTTTGTCACACACACCCCATATCTTTGCACCAATACAATGAAAAAAAGTGCGAATTTCTCCTCCCTTCCAAAACATGACCATTAGAAAGGAGGAAAATCCATATAAGTTGCCCTGAACTTCTTAAAGTAATTATGGGATATATGATAATTAAGTAGTATCAGTCAATGACACAGCATGATACTACTGTTTGTCTCTATTATCTGCACCCTCCTTCAGTCATCTTCATATTTCTTTGTTTCCACATATTTTGCTGTTTGGATACATTGTGCTTTCTGTTTTCAATTTGTCATGTCACTTATGGGAATGAACTGTACGTTAGAGGCTTTTGTGTGAGTATTAACCTGACACCTGCAATCAGACTTTGAGCAACTCTGTAAGCTTCTCACAAGTACATTCCTTGAAGGATTACAAAAACTATGCCTTGAACATAATTTTGTGCTCTGAAATAAGCTAACAGAAGCTTGAAGTTCCTTTTCCATGTAACTGACTGAACAAGAGGGAATAAGTGCCCGTAAGGTGGAAATTGATACCTTGTTGAGATGCTGCTGCTGCTGCTACCTTAGTAGTAAAACCGTATCTTTGTTCAATTGTATTAGGATGCTTGGCAGTATTTTAGCCCTTTGAAGAACTTGAGTTCGTCCCACTCCAAATCGAGTAGTAAGAGTAATTCAGCATCACAAGCATCTCTGGTGAGTCATTATGTTTTCCAACAGTCAGGTGGGCCTGGAGAGCTCCTGGAAATACAATTAATCTCCGGACTATAGATGTTTGTTCTCCAGG
>NW_015220605.1:0-1092 GCF_001447785.1 Gekko japonicus | reverse complement strand
TTTTTATCTCCCACTTTTATCCCTAATTAGGACCTAAAGTGGTTTATCACGTCAAATTCCCATCCAACCTATCCTCACAACAATAATTTTGTGACGTAGCTCAGGCTGATAGGGCCAAGGTCATCTTGTGAATTTCCGTGGCAGAATAGTGATTTGAACCTGGTTGTCACAGGTCATATTCCAGCACTGTAACCAGAAAAGCAAATACACACACACGAGGAAAGTGTTCAGGTCTGTAGTGGTGAATACCACATGTGTAAACCACATATCACTATGCAGCTCCAAATTTTCTTGAAAAAGAATTGTTTTATATTGCTGTATAAACACTAAGTGTTATCTCCAGTGACAGTTTTGATCCTTGATATACTGAGAAAAAAGCATAAGTTCCAAGAACAAAACTGACTTTTCCAAGACCACTGTGAATGAAACCTCATCCTCTTTAGTCATGCCAAGCATTTTGATGTGAATCCACCTCTCCCTGGGAGGTGCTGAAGTAATAAATTCATGAACATGATTAAAATATATCATAAATAATAACAGCATATGCTGCCTGGTCCAAAGGATACATGCAGAAAGTTGAATTCCACACAAGTGAAATATGATAGATTTTAGTACAGCTCACAGCAGGGCACTTTGTTATCCTTGATTGTTCAGAGCTGAGCATTGTTGGACTAAAATTCAGCACTCCAAATTAACCATTAGCTAAACCAGTAGTATCATTGTGGGGTGGGAATGTATGTGTGGAACCTTATAGGGTATTGGAGAAAATGGAATCACAGCTGTATTTTATGTGGATTTATCTGTTTTGTGGTATTAACAGTCATAAACGGAGTCATTCATTCTTCTGTTTCAGTTTCCTTTTTTGAGGAAATGCCTCAGACATAGCAACACACAGTATCAATTGCCTTCACTCAACAGCTCACTCACTTGAGCACTATAAGTCTAAATTTTCTGTTGGATATAGTTTCTCAGAATATATTTTGGTTTTTCTCCCACAGTAACAGAACAGGTCATAAATATCTTTAAAATAATTTCATTCTATATTAGCTGCATATTAAAGTATTATAGAGGGGATCCTAATAACCAGAGTAT
>NW_015220604.1:0-1093 GCF_001447785.1 Gekko japonicus | reverse complement strand
ATCTAGGAATTTCCAAGCTGAGAACCCTAGCTTTTCTACCGTGCTTGCAACTGGCACCTCTAAGCTACAGGCTAATCTCAAGCCAGTTTCATTGTGAAGATGTGCGCTCAGTGATGTTCCAGATGTTCACTGTAGGACATATGCTTAGCATTTAGCACATATCTTTGTCATAAACATTTCTCACTTCCAGGACTACTTTTCTGTCGCTACAACTGTATAACTCTTTCAAAACCAAGAACAATGTGTTCTTTCTATGTATCTTACCCTGCTTTCTTGATTAAATACTGAAAGCAAGAAGTTACGCTCATTTTAAGATTCCATAAACCCACAGCATATGCAACGTGATTTTAAGAAAACGAGCCAACTGCAGGAACGGCAAGCATCCCACGTCCACAGGTCTGACAAGGGTACAAATGCATTCCACCCACTTCCCAGAGCAGGTGGGACTGCAAAGGGTAATTAGTGCCGTTTGAATGTGGCCAGAACCAGCTGCCAGCCAGCTGAGCTTGGGAGATAGTTAGGAAGACAGATGCTTGGGAAAATTCTCCCCACCCAATTTTCTCCCTCCTTTTTGGTGTTTTGAACTAGCAGATCTTTCTTCTGGAGCTGCACCAGCATATTAGCCATCTGCCAGTCTTCCAGTCTTTATCTCCAAACTTCCTTCAAAGCGCTGTGCATGGAGGTTTTATCTGTTTTCAGATATCTCAGCCTTGCTTTCCTCCACCCGACGGGCATCCAAAACCCGACGGGCATCCAAAACAGCTCATAACATTGTTCTCCCCACCTCTGTTTTCCCTTCACAACAACAACCCTGTGAGGTAGGTTAGGCTGAGAGAGAATTAGGGAGCTAAAAGAAAATTCCATATAGTGAATTTTCAAGAAGGGTTCAACATGTGCTTGGGTTTCCACTAAATTTTGGTTTCAATAGTACATAGAACAAATTTCAGGGTTCGTCCTGAGTAATAAATTCATTCATGTATTTGTTTGACATATTTACATTCCACCTTCTCTCCTTAGACTCGAGATAATCAATGAACAAAGCAACAGCGACTTGCAAAAGCTCTCACTGATCTTTCTTTCTTTCTTTCTTTCT
>NW_015220603.1:0-1092 GCF_001447785.1 Gekko japonicus | reverse complement strand
CAGAACCCCTTGCTCACAGACACGCTACCACCTAGGCAGGTCCATCCAGCAGAACAGGTGGAACAGGCAGGATGTGCTTCCCATTGGGTGGGGACTGGCTGAGGGGAAAGGTTAGAGAAAGAAGAGTAGGGGGGAGAGATGCCCTGGAACCAGCCCCAAGGCTTCCTCTGCCTCCCAGGGGAGGTGTGTGGTGTGGAAGAAAAATGTGCATTTCTGACAAGGTGGGCTCTAAGATTTGGCGGGGGCACTGGAAATTCAGGAGGGGGCGCTACCCCATATGTCCTGCACTAGCTACCGCCCTGCTCAAAGCACTTTTTAAAACCTGCTTTGAGACCACTTCTGTCTTTTGAGTTGCTTATTACCTAGCCCACTTTCCCCTTTGATTTACTAACTGCCTGGCCACCTAAATCTTTTTCATTGGTACTGATTATCTGTGGGATTTGGGTATTGGTAGCTCTCCCCCACTTCTGCCTGCTGTCTCTTACTCTTTTCTCTTGTGTCTGAATGGGGCAACTTACTGATAGTGCTTGGAATCATGCATTCAAATCTAATTTCCCTTCCCCCACCCTTTTGATTTATAATTTTCCTTTAATACATTTGATTTATTCCAGCCTTGCTGTAGTGCTTCATCACCTAGTCAAGGATCATTCCATTGGCATTTGGGTTATTGCTTGAACTGGTGTTCAAGTGTTAAACACAAACTACTTGCAGCATTCTACTGAAATACAGAACATGAGAATCATCTGTTATGTCAGTCATATTCAAGGCACTTTTCACACACATGCATTATCATCATCTGATGGTACATCTATGTGAAAAAGCTATCAGCTAACAACATAAATTGATGTTTATTTAAATTGTAAGCCCCAACGCATTTGGAACTGATAAACTGACAAGAGATATATAAATGATCTAATAGTCCAAATTTCACTGAAACAGTGTACGTGTACAATATTAAAAATAACAACATTAAGGCCTCAGTGGAAATATTAAAAAGCAAATGACTTCAGGATCTGAGCTGAAGACTGGTACCAAAAGCATGTCATATTCCATTAAGAGTAAGTTTGAGACACAGGTACACAAAATTCATCT